>NC_050586.1:6875000-7055000 GCF_013368585.1 Megalops cyprinoides
TACGCTTTGCCTGAACACAGAAGCCCTACTATAAAGTAGCATGAACGGGTTAGCTCAAGTTTACTGTCCATAACATTACCCTGTTCCTGTGTCAAGTGTAGCAGATTCGTTTGACTGGTGAATTCAAGCAGAGGTTTCAGGGCTGTTTCCAGCTTCTGTTCTGCTGTGCCTTACTGACTGGCATTGTCCTCCCCACAACCTGAAATTGCCTACACTTCGCCTGGACACAGAAGCCATACGATAAAGTAATGTAAATGGGATACCTTGAGCTTACAGTCCACAACTTACCCTGTCCCTGTGTCTAATGTATATCATATAAGTTTGAGTAATGAATTCGAAGAGAGGTTTCAGGGCTGTTTCCACCTTCTGTTCCGCTGTGACGTTGAAATGCTGATGATGTTCTGGGGCTCGTGTTTCTTTGAGAGAGGCACAGTGGTTTCGACGTGGTTTCCACCCGGGGTCAGCTACCTCTGATGTGCCGTGCGTCTTTAAAGCTGCGCAAGCTGGATGTTAACATTCAAAAAACCCTAAAAGATTCCTTTGAACCTGAAAGAGATGCTTCGTTGCTTCGTACAGCCTGATTCATCCCCCCTCTCATTTGTTAAAGTAATGATGCGGGCCCACGTTTCATTTCGGGGTGTTTCATAATCGAATTTAAAGGGCGTCCGCCCGACATCGCCTCATGTCCCCGTGCAGGAGGGTAGCTCAGGGCAGCTTTCTTTGATATTCGGATGTTGTAGTTTTATCTCTGGGGAGGTGGAGAGGAGGGAGGGGTGGCAGTGTAGCATAGTGGTAAGGAGCAGGGTTCATAAGGTTGCTTGTTTGATTTCCCACTGGCGCACTGCTGCAGCACCCTTGGGCAAGGTATTTAAACCAGAACTGCCTCAGTAAATATCCAGCGTTATAAATGGATAGCATGTAAAAATTGCGTCTTTCGTGAGTTGCTCTGGATAAGAGCATCTGCTAAAATGACAATAATATAATTTAGGGTTTTTCTCCGGAGAGGCACAGGGGAGGGAGGCCGCGGTGTTCATGGCCAGCCGCACGTGCCTCCCCGCTGGGGTAGTGGGGAGATTCGCCATGGTGCTGCACGGGGTTATCGTGAGCGTTAAGACACATGCTGGCTTTGGCCTTATCTGCTGAACTGTCCGTGACCCCGCCGCGCGTGTCAGGACCCTCAGCGAATCAGGTGAATGGCGCAAAGCCAACGGAGCGCTGCTCTTTTGTGACGAGCGGCCCGCACGCCCATCTCCCTCTCCCCCAAAGAGGCTCACTATCTCCTGCCTTGATGAATTCTCAGCCTGGCTTTTTTACAGCACCATATAAGGGTAAAATATGGCACGCAGCGCGCAGTCCGATGCCAAATTTAGACTGGATATGGGAAAGGTTTGTAAGCCGTGATGCACATTCTTTTTTGCGTGGAAGTAGAAGAAGGAAATAATTTCTTTAAATAAACGTGAGGGATTTCAAATGGCGGGCTTTGTATAAAGCTCGGGAGAGATGTTGTTTGAAAATGTGTGCAGTGCAGAAGAGTTATCTGGGTAATATGTTCAACAGTGTTTCCTTTTAGCAGCTGATTTAGGAATATGAAGAGCCAGTCTGTATGTATGGAATGGACAGGGATGCTGGTTAAAATGACCATGGATATTTGGGTGTTCTCTATTGACTGTTTAATTCCTATTCAAACTACAGCTTAAATGACCCCTTTTCTACAGTCAGAAACATCCCGTTAAAATATTTGATTAAAAAAAACATACTGACTTGGAAATTTAACAAAGTGAGCAACAGCCTTTTAATTTTCTTGATTTTGATTATAGATGGTGGGATTTTTTTCCTGGTTTGTACGCTGGCATGTGAAAATTAAAAGGATTGTGAACTAATCTTGAACAAGAGAAGAACAATTCCAAAAAAACTGCATGTCTTAAAGTCAGTTGCAGTGTTTGAGATGAAAAACCGAGAAGGAGACCTTTGGGCCGAGCCTGGCTTCTTGTTTTGACCCTCGCAGGCCTCCATCATCGCCCGTAAGAAGGAGGCCAAGGCCGAGGAGCTGCAGGAGGCGCGGGAGGAGCTGTCGGCAGCCGACAGAGATCTGAGCCACAAGAACAGCCAGGCCCGAGACATGGACGGCACGGAGGTCATCCGAGGAGAGGAGGTACAGGGACACCCGCAACGCTGTGCACGGCGCACTGAACGCCGTACAGCACGCTTACGTTACCACACTGAATGCTGAACACCACGCCGATCCCCTCATGACACTGAACACTGACCGGTACTGTAATTCCCACCGCCACACTGGACACGCTATCACACTGACCGCCATTCTTACCACCCAGTCACTGAACCCCACATCGATCCCCACACAACACTGAACTCTAACACACTTAACACACTTAAGATGTTACCACACCGAACGGTGAACACCACACCAATCTCAACATAACACAGAACAATGACCATTTATGTAATTACCACAACCATACGAAACACGCTGCCATACTGAGCACTGAACACCACGCTGATGCCCCCAGCATATAAAACAATGTAATGTGCTTAACACGGTACCACACTGAACATCACACGATCCCCGCATGACACCAAACACTGACCATTGCATAATTGTCGCAACCACTCTGAACACACTACCATACTGAACACTGAGCTCCACGCTGATCCCGACACCATACTGAACTATGTAACACACTTAACACCACACCATTCTGATCCCCACACCTCTGAACACCACACTGAATACTGAACACCACTCCGCTCCCCATACTTCACTGAGCACCATTCTGATTCCCACAACCACTTTGAATCTCATGACACACTTAACACCATAATATACTGAACATGCTGTCGCACTGAACACTGACCAGCTTTCTCTTCCCTGCATCACCGGGAACACCACGCCCATTCTCATCCGCACACCACACTGAGCACATTACCACACTGAACACAAAGCACCAATCTGAACTGCAAACCACACAGAACACTGAGAAACGCTTTGTGAGTTTCCCCCTTGTGTGCGGTAACGTTCAGTTCCTCCGCAGTAAACCAGAGGAGTCTCCCCTGGTGATTTACGATCACTGCGCTGTTTGGCCGAGTGTTTTCACTCCTGATCTCCTGGGAAAAGTCTTGTTTTATTAAGATTATCACAGACGCACGGGTTTCGGATCAAGACTCCAAAGCGAATTACATAAAGCCACTGCAAATAATCGAAAGCAATATAGCTAGTTTAAAGATTAACCTAAATGTAAACTTCCAAATTCTCATTCCGCGAGAAGAAGGGGGTGTGCGGTAATCTGACCTCGCGGTGGCCCTCCCTGTTTGTTGTGATAAGGCTTTCACTGGGTAGGTTCACGTGAAAAAAATTTAATAGGAGAAAGCTGTTCGAAGGGGGTAGCGTCAGGCAGCGGTTTGAGGTGCAGCTGGTAGGTCCAGTTTGTGCTGCAATGAAGGTACAGCACAGGTGAGTACAGAAAAGTATTGTATGGTACTTGTACATACAGCCCTATAGTAGTTAGCGTTGGTCAGCCATGCCCGTTTCCTCATTCTTCTCAAAAAGCTCCGAGGCAACTGAGGTAACGTGATGTATGCATGAGTGAAACAAACATGACGGATTAGAATAGCTGCTATTTATGCTCTTCGGTAAACACAGAGGGGGCCACTGGCGAAGTGTCACTGTGTCCTTTCCCTCTCACTCCTCTGCGCTCCCATGTGCGGATATTAATAGCCCACCAAAGACAGCCCTATAACTGGGCAGTGTCATGCAAATTGCTGAAAATGTTTTTCTTTCCTACGAACACTTGTGTAATCCCGACTTCCAAATATATCCACCAAAACATGGAACACAGAGAACCCCCCCCATCCCCCCCTGAGAAAATAAACTAACCTCATCTGTAATGAATGGGGTTTTTTTTCTTGGCCTTTTATTTTAGACCACAACTGCCCCTTAGAGAGAGCAGACACATTGACAGTGTGCTCTCTTTCACATTTCAAAATCCCGCTCGATTCATTCATACGCTGGGGCTGAAGAAGTCCCTGCAAGTCTGATCTTCAGAGAGGTATTGGGTGTACCGGTGTAGATGAAGGAGAAAAGGAGCCATCTTTTTTTTTTTAAACATTGCAAAGCAGGCCTATTCTTGCCGTGCATCCTCTGGTTGGTCGGTTCAGTGCGTGGCCATAAACAGAACAGTGCTGACCAATGCCGTGGGCTTAGCGTCTGCTGCTCCTGGTGGGTCTTTTCGAGCGTTTTACGAGCAGATGTTCTGCCCCCCCCGTACTGAGAACTGGGAAGGCACGGACACGACACTGGAGCCTCGTGTTGGAAATAGCACACTCTCAGCTCCCCCTGCCTTTCTATCAGCGTCTCCCTGGATAGCGCTCACCTCTGTCCGAAAGCCCAGTCCAAACTTAGAAAGAGGTAGCCAAGTGATGGATAACCGAGAGTGGAGAGAGCGCGAGGGGGACTGGACGCTACGGGACGTTTCGAATCTGAGATACAGAGCGTCCTTTTATGGTAGCGCGGCAGCGGAGGGGGGGGGTAGCTGGGGTGGATTTATCTTATTTGAAAGCAGAAAAGATCTATGCTTATTTACTCTGTGAGAGAGAGAACTCGCAATGCTGATGTGAGCTCGGTTGCCATGGCGTCGCCGTCCGGCTTATCGGCGGTATTTTCCGTTTTGTCAACGGCGAATAGCATGTGTCACACACAGGGCTCAGGGTTGATCTGTGCTGTGTCCCGTCACTGTGGACATCTTCGATTGCCGGCGTTTCATCCCTTCACAGGGGAGTGCGCGTACTGCAGCACATGGCTTCTAAAAACAAATTAGAAAAAAAGGAGAAGTGTTAAAAATAACTGCCTGTGCTCCATAAGTGGTAAAGCAATCACACAAAAAACCCCAAAGAAGCAGCCCTCTTGTGGTTTAATAAGAGTGAATGGTTATCTGTAGTTTTCTTATTCCACTTTCCCATTGTTTTTGGACGGGCCAGTTGTGTAGCAGGTTCATGTCACTTCTGCACCGTCTGTACCGAGTGCAGGGGCGCAGCGAGTGTGATCCTCCATTACACTCGCATGCCAAAGGTGACCCCTCACAAACAATCCCACAACGCACCTGCAGAGCAAACGACCAACAGAGGATAGGCACATCTCCCATTGACTGGGCTACCGTCTTTGCAATATTCTCTCCCAGGGTGTTGAGAATGGTGTAAGGACGGAACCCCAGTCAAAAAAACCCCACCCTCCCCTGGTGGAACGAGACCAGTTTTGTCGCACCAAACCGTTTGTCACTGTTAGTGAATTGCGCAGCTCAGGCTCGAACCCAGGTCTGAGCTGTAGAACTCAGCCTCTGCTTGGAAAGAGCGCTTTAGCTGGCTGAACCACACAGGAGCCCAACGCAGAGCATCGGTAAACTTTGCAGTACTGAAGCATCAACCACATCATTTTGAACAGTTTGGCCTCTGCCAGCACTGAGACCAGCAGGCAATCTGCCTTAACCTTTCGTTTTCTATGCAGCTATAATTGTTAGTGTGATACTATAAATGGTAAATGTTCCCTTGTACAATTGAAAGGTTGCTCTTTTCATTTTTGTGGGGCTTTATGATCTCTGACATCAGACTTGATTCATATTCTCAGCCACAGAACTTAAAATATCAGCAGGGCTTGCGCAACACTGCTCTGTTTAGATGGCATACAGTGAAATATATAATGATAATGATTTATTATTATGTTATTATTACTATTGTTGTTGTTGTTATTGCCAAATAAAAAATGCCAAGAAATTTCACTGGATTAAAAAAATAAAATAAAATAAACGAAAAAAAAATTTTTGGTCTGACTGAAGTTCACACCAAACAAATCACTGCAGGGAGTTGGTGTCATCTGTTTGTCGAATGTGTTTTTGTACAGATATTTACCAGTTAGGTTTTGGATTATGCATAGATTTATAAAAACCAACTTTTAAACAGGCAGGCTCCGGTGTCGGTTCCGAACAGCTGTCCCAGAGCCCCCGAGTGTTTGCCACGGTAAATAATGTAAAGCATAAACGGGTGCATTAGCTAATTTAGCTGCAGTTGTTTGGTTGACATGTGTGACAATGGAGTGCTATGCAGCATTATTCTGAGGGGCTAATTCTCTCCAACCTTGTCTGCCCTTGATGTCTCAAAATACTCAAACCATAAACTGTCGCGCACGGGCCCCGCATGCTCCAAGAGGCATACAGCACATTCTGTGATTTCTAGGGGCCGTTCTTCCTCCGCCTGACAACATTTATAGCTGTTGGCTATACTGGAAGAGCCTCGCAGTAACCCAGACTGACGAGGGGGTGTGTGGGGGTGGGGGTGGGGGTTGGGGGGGGGGGCAAGTGCACAGAGGGCCAGACGTTGCAGGATTGGCCGTATGAAGATGTTTGCTTACCCCCCTGGCGCCGTGCCCGAGGGTCCGGTTTCTCCCTTGGGCACAGCGACCTCTGCCATCCCATCACTCAAACATTTGTTTTCTCTGAGTGCATTTTGTGTATTCTAACACCACCGGGTACAAAGCCACTGCAGTGCCCTCTCCTTCTCCTTCTCTCTCTCTCTCTCTCTCTCTCTCTTTCTCTCTCTCTCTCCCTCCCTCCCTCCCTCTCCCTCTCTCGGAAGAAAAACTGCTGTGGCTGCAGTAATTAGATTGGGGGGAGGGGGGGACTGGGCAATGCCAAAATGATTGGGGTCTGGCCCTCCATCAGGGAGGCTGCTCTACGGAATAGCATTATACGCTACTGGAGAGGTCAAATACTTTGGCGGCCATATTGCACAGAGTGAATAAATGGTAATTTGGCACTTTAACATCGTTTATCCCAATCTCATGCTTGTGTAGCTATCAGAATTTGTAAATGGGTTTGTCGAGTCAGGCCACTTCCATGTGTGAATTTTAACATGCTGGCTCTCACGGGGTAACGGCCACACTGCGTCTATTTCCTGACTGACTAACCCACATCAGAGCTGATGTCCGTGCAAAGTGTTGCCTTTTTGTCACCTTTTCTCTCATGGCTGTGGTGCAGTCTGTGCATTTCCCATGGCTTCCACAGTGCATACGAATGAAAGGGATGATGGACTTAAACCTGACGTGAAAAGGCTGATAGCAGGAAATAGCCTCCGTGTTTAACTCGAGCAAACAGCCGATGTGTGATATTTGCTTTACACTGAAAGTAAAAAAAAGCACCCATGACAGTAACTGATGGCTGGTTTCCTGGCTTTAATAACGACCTCTTTTATGTCTGTGTTTGTGATTTCTTAAAATCATTTTTGTTTGTCCACACAGTTTTTTTTATAGCTGCACTGTGACTTTTTTCAGCAGTCTTGTTGCCCAGATTGTGTGAAACACTTTTCACAGGTGAGCAAGAGGGGACCACACACAGTGGCACACATTTCACTCCATAGTCCTCGCTCAAAAGTGTCCAAAGGCCTGTTATTGCTGACTATATTGAGAGAGAGGCAGTGGAGGTAGAGAAGGTGGATCGGTGTGGAGGTCAGATGAGGGAAGAACACCAGGTTGTTGTAAGATCAGCAGTGTAGTATAGTGGTAAGCAGCAGGGTTAATAACCGATAAGGTTGCCGGTTCCCTGCTGGGGCACCACTGTTTTACCCTTGGGCACAGTACTTAACCCAAAATTGCTTCTGTAAATGTCTAGCTGTATAAATCGGTGAAATTGAAGGGCAGCAGTGTAACATAGTGGTTAAGGAGCAGGACTCATAACTGCCAGTTCAGTTCCCCACTGGGACACTACTGCTGAACCCTTGGGAAAAATACTTGCCTCAGTAAATACCCAGTAAATATCCAGCTGTATAAATGGATAACATTGTAAAAAAAAAAACTATAACTGATGTAAGTCACTCTGGATAAGAGCATCTGCTAAATGCCAATAATGTAATAATGTAATGTAAATTGTAACCAGTGTAAGTCGCTCTGCATAAGAGTGTCTGCTAAATGCCAGTAATGTAATAATGTAATGTAAATTGTAACCAATGTAAGTCCCTCTGGATAAGAGCGTGTGCTAAATGACGGTAATGTAGCGTAATGTGATGAGGGTCGTTTCTGAGCGGTTTCTCTCCCCGGTCCCTCGCAGTTCAAGCGCTTCGTGGGGAAGCTGCGCAGCAAGGGCATGGTGTTCAAGAAGAAGCGGCAGGAGCTGGCGGAGCTGCGAGCGGAGTACGGCGTCCTGCAGAGGACCGAGGAGATCCTGAAACAGCGACACGAGGCCGTGCAGCAGCAGCTGGTAACCCGAGACGCCCCGCTCGCGCGCGCGCACACGCTCCCCCCACAACACGCACGCGCCCACATGCACATGCACACCCCTTCACCCCCCCCCCCCCCCCCCCCCGAGTCCCCAGTCCCCAGTCCCATGCCAGCAGATGCAAATTGCTCTAACTGTGAAGTGACACAACCTTCCTAGAAATGATTTCACACCTCTTAACCCTCCCAGCTCCCGACTTGCTGATAGCCCCACTGACGCAGGGAGCCTCACCCTGCTGCTATTTGCGAAAGCTGCATCTGCTCTCCGCGCGTCTGACACTTGGCATAGTTTTTTTTTTTTGTCCCTCGGACAGAGAATGTGTTTTTCCCCTTGTCGGGGGGGATTGGGACAGGCTGCGTTCGAGTGTCCCCATCGAAGACTCCTCTTGTCACACTCAGCCTCCCTGTGCTCGGCTGTCAATCATCCCCCGGAGCCCCTCCCACACTGAAGTGGTGAACAATTTGTTGCGACACAATAGTGGGGCAGATAGGGTCTAACCTGAACGGACCGTCCGCACTTCCAGTGTCAGGAAGCTCATTGCATGCTCACTGTCCTCCCTCAGACAGAGACAGAGCTTACACACACAGAGGTTTCCCGCAGACCGATCGATCTTGTGCCATTTCCCATGTTGATGGCTGAGCACTTTTGAATATCTAGTACAAGTCTCAGTACCAAGTAGCGGTGTGAGTGATTAGGGTCGTGTTGAGTCTGGCTGAGGAAGAGCAGACGGCTGAGGGGTGCCTGGGGGGGGGGGTGTCGACCCCGACAAACCCGCCCCCGGTCCTGAGAGGGAGCTGACAGGAAGGGGTTCCCGCTCGGCTCGGCGTGAGCCAGCGGTGGCCCAACTTCCTGCCAGGACGTGACAGGAAGTGGGCAGGTTCTGTGGCCCTGTGTTCCCCCCCACAGAGGACCACGTGCTTTATTCTGCGCATTTGTGGCTGAGCACATACGGCCAGCATACCACACTGCCAGGAGTCTGGCTGCTCCAAACCCTATCATACTGCAGCCATTCATATTCTTTACATTACATTACATTACATTCATTTAGCAGACGCTCTTATCCAGAGCAACGTCCAGCACAAAAGAACAGAAATGTATCCAGTTGAAGGAATGAGCAACAGTGTCAGCCCATATTCTATTTGAAGATGTTGATTCTAAATGTAACAGTTCTTAAAAGCAGTTAAAACATAATTCCCCTATTCCCCTGTTTATTTCTGTCTGTCTTTTCTGTTCCACTCCAAATTTTGGAACAACTTCTTTCCCATTTTTGGGTTACATTGAGGGACAGGCCACGCGGATCCCTGTCGGAATAAGGCGTGTAAGTGAGAACCCCTCCGCCCCGGCCCTGGCACCGCTCTGGAGTGGGGACAGAAAGGACAAAGTGCCCTGTGCTCTCGGGTGTCACTCTGATCTCAGGCTGCCCATGCAGGCGTAACCTTTGCCAAAGCAGTCAGCGCGGCTCCAGGGGCACAGACCGGGGCCCCCCGCTTGTGAATTTTGTGACATCTCGCGCCTTCCAGCGGAGTCAGATTGAGGTCTCTGTTTACGCTACAGGTCGCCCCAAAAACCGAACGCAACGAAAGGTGTGTTCAAGGCTCTCACCTGTGATCAGCAGATTAAGCTACATGTTGTGAATGTTTGTGATAGTAACTAGTAAAGATGGGGCACAAACAGGTAAGACGCGATTTAAGACTGCGATTAATCGCCTTTTTGTCTGTCTGTCTGTCTGTCTGTCTGTGTGTTTCCGTGCCTGCGAGCAGCAGTCCATCGAAGCAAAGAAGGGGATCTCGGGGTACAGCGACACCCAGGAGGAGCTGGAGAGGGTGTCGGCCATCAAGAGTGAGCTGGACGAGATGAAGGGCCGCACTCTGGACGACATGTCGGAAATGGTGAATGGGGGGGGTTTCCCCTGAATAGCGAACCCCACCCCCTCGTACCCTGCCCCCCAGACCACGCCCCCCGAGCTGTGGACAGGCATGCCGTTTCGCACCTGATAACCATACCTACACATACCCCCCTTTGGCTTGCAGAGTGCAGAGGCCCTGTGCCCTGTAATCCCCTGCCAGGCCCAGTAATCCATGCACTGCACAAACACATAACTCGGCATGGCTGATGAGAGCCATGTATACCCATCCACATGTCCTCTACTGTTCTGGGTGTCTGTGTTGACTAAATCGCTACACCCTCTTTTCCTACAAGATCAAACTGATTGCCCTGCTTGGCTCCCGCTCTAGAGAAAAGAGAGTGTGTTGACCAGCAGGTTCACGGCCTGTGTTTAATTTCAAAATCAACCCCTTTCACCAGTCTGGCAGCGCGAATGGCGCAAAGGACATGTGAGTAATGGAGCTGGTTGCAGTCGATTAGGCCCCGGTCCAGTGCTTGGTCTTTAAAAGAGTAAGTGGGGTTTGTGGTTTGGTCATGCTTGAAGCTGGCAGGGGCTGAGGCTTGGCAGAGGCCGCCCTCTCAGTTACACGCATTCCAGGCCGTTGCCACAAAAGGGGGCATTCGCTGACCTTACGGTTTGGCACCCGGCGAGGAAGGCTTCAGATTCCCTCACTCCTGCCCTCCATCGGCTGTGTCCCTGTATGTGTGCGCACGCTTGACCTCCATCAGCCGTGTCCCTGTAGATGTGTGCACACACTTGACCTCCATCAGCAGTGTCCCTGTACATGTGTACACTGTTGACCTCCATCAGCCGTGTCCCTGTAGTTGTGTGAAAGGATAAGCAGGAGGGAAGTTGGATGTCTCTTCTGTGCTGTTTCACTGGAATGTGAGATATCTGAGACATGCATATGGAAATTGTGGTCGTTGTCTCAGAGGCTTCCCCAAGGGTCCCTCTTTCGGATATCTCTGAGTTGGTTTTTAACACTTCTTTTTTTTTTCTTTTCAGGTTAAGAAGTTAAACTCTGTGATCGTGGAGAAGAAGTCTGCCCTGGCTCCAGTCATTAAGGAGCTGAGGCCCCTGAGACAGCAGTGTCAGGTGAACTCCCTGCATGAATAACTCACCCAACCAGACCAACCTCCTTCGCTAAACCTGCTGCTCTATGTTACACTACAGTGTGATAGTGAGTACATACACTATATGGACAAAAGTATTTGGCCACACCTGTTTTTCAGGGTTTGGGCTAGGCCCCTTATCCCCAGTGAAGGGCAGTCTTAATGCTTCAGCATACCAAGACATTCTGGACAATGCTATGCTTCCAACTTTGTGGCAACAGTTTGGGGAAGGCCCTTTTCTATTCCAACATGACTGTGCCCCAGTGCACAAAGCAAGGACTATAAAGACATGGTTTGATGAGTTCGGTGTGGAAAAACTTGACTGGCCCGCACAGAGCCCTGACCTCAACCCCATCGAGCACCTTTGGGATGAACTGGAACGGAGATTGCGAGCCAGGCCTTCTCATCCAACATCAGTGCCTGACCTCATAAATGCTCTACAGAATGAATGGGCACAAATTCCCACAGAAACACTCCAAAATCTTGTGGAAAGCCTTCCGAGAAGAGTGGAAGCTGTTATAGCTGCAAAAGGGGGACCAACTCCATATTAAAGTATGTGTATTTGAATACAATGTCATTACAATGTAATGGTCAGGCGTCCAAATACTTTTGTCCATATAGTGTATGTCTCTATCATATCCCAGAGAGAGAGACTCATATGACCAAATGCATGTTGGCAGTATCTTAACATCTTACTAAGATTTTTTTTTATTAATGCTGATTCATTTTAAGGTGATCAGGGATACATGTTCAAGTATATTTACGTGTAAGTTAAGAGCAGAGTCTAATGAGCATGGCAAAGTGGCAGGAGCACTTGTGTGTGACCTGTGTTTCACACCAGATGAAACGCGCTGTATTGTTGTAGCTCTCTGGTGTGTGCCACACTAGCTTCATGCAGTGCTGAGTGGGTCACATTTCCTGCACCTGTCTTCAGGAGAGGCTCCACCAAACCTCCCATTCTGCTTTGTTGGTGGTTTGATCAGTGGTTTAATGAGATAATGAATAATTAAAGCACGGGAGTGAAGGCTCATGGTGAGGCTAGTTGGAAGCAAGGAGCTCTGCGTTGAACGGTAGCGCCGTGGGGCGGCAGCGGAGTGGGAGGGTGGCGCAATCAGAAGGCTGGCATGCGGAGCCGGGCACCACTGTCTCCTGCACATGCCCTGACGCGAGACCGCCCCTGACGCCCCATGGTGTTCTCACCAGCTCAATCACATTCCAGCCCGTCCAAAGTGACGAAGGTAGCGAGTGGCAAGGAACGCGGGGCCCCATTGTGATGTCATCGTTTCCATGGCAGTCTTGTGTGTGTGTGTGTGTGTCTGTGTGTGTTGGTGTGTGTGTCACAATAGGAGCTGACACAGGAGTACGAGGAAAAAAAGGCCCAGTACGACAGCTGTGCGGCGGGGCTGGAGAGCAATCGATCCAAACTGGAGCAGGTACCGACCGCTATGCAGCACACGGGACACAGGGCGTGGGACACCGGGGGCGTGGGACACCAGTGTCACCTGTCAGCAAAGGGCTCACACACACCCCCGACTGTGCCGACCTCTCCTACCCCCCCCTCAGTGTTAGTGACACCGAAATTAATTGACATTGACAATTGTTGTGAAAGACTTTTTAATCACTCTGAACAGGAATATCAGTTAGAGTACTGCCAGACATAAATCAGTCTTTTTTCTTTACTTGTGTCATAAGAGAGATCATCTGAGGTAACAGAAAAAAGGGATTTCCACAACACTCCCTCTCTCTCTCTGTCTGTCTCCTCTAGTTGCATATATTTAAGGAAACCGATTCAGAAACGGCTTTCATGTTCTGTTACTGTTCATGTTCATCGCTGTGGGCTGGGGCTAAATGAAGGCATACTCTTTTTTTCCTAATAAGAGGGAGCCTTAAAATATGGTTCCTAATTTGCAGTGGCTGCCACGGCCCCTTCATTTTCATCTGCGTGTCGGTGGCTTAAAGCGCGAGCTTTTATCCGGGATTAGCCCCCCGTTTCCCAAACGTAATCGCCTCCACGAGAGAGCGAAATTACCCCGCGTCAGAGGGAGACCCCCCTCCCCGGCCCGGCGCTAATTACGCCAGGTTCCTCAGCCTCGTCAGAGCGGAAAACAAGCAGCGGGGAGAAGGTTCCAGAACCGGAACTTAGAAGACTCAAATAGCGCTCCTGCAGACCACAGCCATAACGGGAAGGAAGACAGAATGCGACCCTGTCGCCAGGGTCCCTTGTCTCCGTCTGGTATACTTATGGATGCGTTCTGCCCGTACACAATACCATATTGGATAGGATAGTGCAATGCAGGTTTTCTCAACCAATGGGTGGGCGCTGGCTGGCAGCTCTGCCTTTTTTAAGCATGAGAAAATGTTGATAATCAGCCCGTGTCAGAATATACTAGTGCCTCGGAAAGAATGCTACATTAACTGTCTGTAACTACATTTTTCTGCGGTGTGGGGTATGACTGTGGCAGTCTGTGAGTATAATGAATCTGTATAGGTAATACTTACATTCTGACCTGGATTTTGATAAATGAAAAAAACTCCAGATTTTAAGTGGCATCGCTTGTTTACCTTAAATAGAGAAGCAAACCAGAGAATGCCAGTGATGTAGTTAAGCTCACAGCATTACATAATATACACATAATACAGCAGGAATCAACCACAAGTACGTTTCGAAAGTCTCCATATTTGTCATTGTGCGTGGGTTTTTCTTTGTTGTGTTTTGGTTTGCTTGTTAGCTCTGCATAGCCATGGAGGCTGCTGATTATAATTCCCATGCTGCTCCGGGGCACAAAAAGTTGATAACCCTGGTGTTACACGTAACCGGGATCAGATTGTACCTTCTGAGTGATGATCTCGTCATTCAGTGTCTATGGTTACTTGTGAACATGTGGAAAACGGAGAGGCCTGCAGACGTGCTGTTCTGTTCCTAAGACTTTTATTACATCGACACATGAGACAGCGTTGCGATCCTTGTAGATCTCGGAAACCGGCCTGGTTACCGTACACGCGGTTGTGCGTGCCTGTTTCCCGCACAGGAAGTGAAGGCGCTCAGGGAGGAAATGGCGCAGGAGGAAAGCCGATACCACTACGTCAACTGCATGCGGCAGGTGAGGGCCTCGCCTGGCGGAGGAGTGTCGTTTCCTCCCCTCACACACACACGCACACACACACACACACACACACTCTCACCCACCTGTCACCTGCCCTCAGACCGGACACCCGAGCTCCCTTTGTTTCCCCGCAGATCACTGAGATGCAAATACAGAGGGCGGCGGACGAGATGAAGGCCTACGTTTCCCCTGACCCACAGGAGAGGAGGAAGGCCATCAGGTGGGTCTGCGGCGGGCCATCTGCCGATGAGCCCTGGGACCCCACGGCTTCAAAAACAACTGACTCTGCTGGGGGGTGGGGCTTGTGTCAGAACCAGCTGCAGCTCCTTCAGGCGGACATTTTGTTAACACGACAACAGAAGGCGAGGTGCACTGGTGCAGTGGCTTTATGGGTCAGAAGCAGTCTGGCTATGTGGGTGCTTTCGTATCACTCAGATGCTTCCCCTTAGTTACTGTACAGTCGGCTGTATTTCCAGAGAATGAGTTTCAGCTGTTGATTCTGCCTGTCCCATATTCTGTAATTTATATGCGCTCAGTGTGGGAAGAGTTGTTATGGTGGAGAGCACTGCAGTGCACGCTGTTGTCGGTGACCCTGTGTTACTCCCACTCTCCACAACTCCCCGTCGCTCAGTTTGAATAAATATATGTGCAGGGTCCATCTGAAGCCAGCGCCGAGGCACAAGATTATTTTTGTGAGTAGGATCAGTTAAACATTAGCAAAGAACCTTTAACTCTTCACTAGGGGAAGAGGCAAACTCTGCCCGGTGGATAGAATGCTGGGCTGTATTATGTAAACCCAGTTCTAGAACATGGAGATGCCAGCTGTCAGCCTTGCTTTGGTTGCTATTGTGGGTATTTAGGAGTTCTTTCAGTAAAGATTTCTTTGTTACTGTGGGTCACCATATGCTAATGATGACATCACTCCACCCCCCTCTCACTTTAAGGGTCTCCTTGCTTCAGACTCCTAAATCTCAACAGCCTTGGCCGATGTCCAGCTGCTGGGAGCTCTTCCCACATGCAAAAGCAAATGACATGGACTTCCTGTGCTTCAGAAAGCGTTTACTGCACTCTCACATTGGAAATAAGGCCGTGTTGTTTAATGGAACGTGGGAAAAGGGCAGTTTGCGGTTTGTGCAGGCTCCACAGTGATTGGCTGGCCTTCTTTTTCAGGGAGCAGTACACAAAGAACATTGCCGAGCAGGAGACCCTGGGCAAGGTGAGTGATAGCTGATTGGCCGCGCTGTCTGGAAGGACCCTGAGCCAATGAAACGGCTCCTGTGTCACTGGCATCTGAAACAAATCCCCTGCAAACTGACGGGGGGGTAACTAACAGCACCCCCCCCCCCCCCCGCATGGGCAGCATGATCTGAGTGGGGATGGGGGTGGGGGGGCCGCATTCCTGCTAAACCATTTGGACCAGGAGTGGTAATATAGACGCAGTGAGGTGGGGGTTGTGTAACGCACAGGTCCCATAAATTACTGAGCTGTCCCCCTTCTCATCGCTGTAGTGCGTTGGATCACCACGTGTCGGGTGCTCTCAGTGACGCCAGTGCTGTCCACAAGCCCTTTGTTCCCCTCTGTGCGTAATCGCTGATCTCTCCTGATTGTCCCCTTACGCATGCGAGCTCGGCCAGCTCTCACCGTACACCTTGTCTGTCTGTGGCTGGAACCGGGTGAGCCTGACAGCGAAAGACAAAATTGTGATTTGACTCAGTCAAGCTCTTGGTTTTCTGGCCGCACGTGTCCGATTTGGAAAAAAAAAAGTGATAAAGCTCCCATAAGCCTGTACCCGTGGAAGGCTACTGACCGCAATAACAGTGAGGGCGGGTTCACATCGGTGGAGATCAGTTGGCGTATGTAGCGCCCACAGAGAGAGAGTCCAGACGCGTGGGTGGCATCAAAGGGAGAACACCTGCGGCAGCAGAACCAAAGGGAGACCTCTGCTCCCGTCCTCGGGCCGACCCCCCGGGGGCTTTCCCCTCTGCTTTACCCTAGTTTCGGTTCTAATAAAACACCTTGCACATCTTCCAAGCTGAAGAGTGTCTGTGATAGTTCCCTTATGATAGCTGTGATTGTAATGTGTTTCCGTAGTTGAATCAGAACGGGAAGAAGTCACATGGTGACAATGGACACGGTATAGACACCATTAACTATAGGAGAAACACGATTATATTTTTTCACAAAAGCACTGATTCATATAGAAGCCATTTTATATTTTAGAATTAAATGTGAAGGACAAGTAACAACGAGTTTGATCATAATGTTATTGCTACACATATCGCTTTTGGATGTAACAGGAACAAATCTGAGTTTTGGTAAAATTGTCAGTGAAGGTTTTGAACATGAATTTCGCCCACCACTCACTGATCACCGGCCCCATCCCCCCCTTACCTCCCCATCCCCCAATCCCCACCCACCCCTCTCCATCCCCCAATCCCCACCCACTCCTGTTCTGGAGCTCAGAAGCTGCGGGAGACCCAGAAGGCCGTGCGGGAGAGCCACGGGCCCAACATGAAGCAGGTGAAGATGTGGCGGGACCTGGAGCAGCTGGTGGAGTGCAAGCGGCAGTGCTTCATGAGAGCCCAGAGCCAGGCCTCCATTGGCCAGGTCATCCAGGAAGGGGGTGAAGATAGGCTGGTGCTTTGAGGCCCCGCCCCTGCACACCGCTCTCAGGACCGTGCCTGTGGACGCCGTCACGTGACCCACGCACTTCACATGTCCTGTTACTGTACATTACGCCTCTTTGTATGTTTGTAACAGTCGAACAGTTGTTTGTTTGTTTTTTTTTGTCCTCTTCCTATCATTGTTTTACCTGGAAGCGCTGTACCTTGCTTTCAGTCACTGAAGCTAATAATTCTGTGAGTCTTTCTTTTGTTCCAAAGCCTTCACATTCCCCCCTAGTTCCACGGTATCATTCACACATTAAACGAAAGAACCCACGGTGGGATTGCATTGTTTTACCTGTTTTTTTTTTTATCTTCTCCACTGAGGAGTCTTTCCGGTGCTGATAGTGGCGGGGGAGGGGGGGGGGCTTTGCAGACAGAACAGGGAGAACACATGTCGTGGGAGGTGTCGGGTGGATAAGGAGGTTAACTTTCTCTGCCTCTGCTGACTTCAAACAAATCCCCCGCTTCCACTCTGACACATCTTTAAGAACACGGCTCCCGTCTGTGTGTGTGTGTGTCTAAAGATAACGCCGCACAAAGTGTGGCGCTTGGGCCACTGTTGCTCCCAGTTATTTTGGGAAACAACAGACATGACCTTGGGCAGGAGATCTTGCCAATTTTGGAATTCGCCGGGACCTCCGTTGTTTCGGGGCGATAGCATGTGGCTAGGAGAGCTCGCTGTCCTCTCTCTCCACATGAATACCTGGATAGAGTTTTATTAAGTCTTTCAGTATTTTTTTCCACAGTTGTTTAGGGCATTAGTGCTTTCCACCCTGAGAGACGTGTCTTATGAGAAATTAATAACAGCTATTGGATTTCATTCTTAAATAAACACATTGTTAACATGGTTCCTTGTTTCCCTATGTGTGATATTGCGGTATTTTCTTCCCTAAATGGCTCAAAACGCCAAATATCCCATGAACTTGTTCTTTCGGCCACAGCTGGATGCTTGAAGGGATTGCTGTGTTCACTTGTGTGCAACATTCAACAGTAATTGAAAACGGCAAAGCAAATCGGCCTGTCTGCTTTATCAGCGGTTATGCAAGTAAGCAGCGGCGGCAACTTGGGCCGAGTTGACTTTCGCCATGGCAACATAACTTTCCCACTGTCAGACCTGGTCTCATCGAGTGGCATTCCTTCCTCCCTCCGTGCTGAACATATGGATGGTTAGGATGCCTTTGAGATCTGCGTTACACCTGGAGGTGGGGTAGGATGAAGGCCCCCCCTCCAGAAAAACTGTTCAAAATGACTCATCTGAGTATTGTTTTCAGTGCAGGTAGCCTCCTCTCCATTGCATTTTGCAAGGATCAGAAGAGACACTTGCCTCCCATTTGAACCTTAAAAATTTCTTTCCATGTAAAATTTCCGTATTCATTAGTTTCCCACAATACCATTTTGAAGTTCTTGAAATTGTGTGCGAAATCTGTGATCTTGATGGTGGTTCAACAATTTCATCAATATTTCTTTGTCTTTTCTTGGACTGTGGCTTGTTTTCTTTGGTCACGTGTCATCAGTTTTATCAGCTCCGAAAACAGAAACCCAATATACAGTATGCCTGATTGTGACCAGCATTGCGTTTTTAACAAGCCTTTAAAATAGAATACATGCAAAACAATCAAAACCTGAAGGTGTGTGACTTTTTAAATACAAAACAGTGTTGTTTAATGAAAACTGCTGGTCACGTAATAGTTTTCCTTTTATAATTAGAAACCCTTAGAAAAGAAATCACTTAAACTGCTTTACAACAGGCTTCAGACATTTTATGTTTGATTACACTGATCCACAGGGAAACAATGACTTTCTGCACCCTACTGCAACACATCCTTTAGGTCCTGTTTCCAGAGTGACCTTCACACCATCGATGGAAGGACAACAACAGCTGAGCCTTCCACCAGCTCTATTCAATTCCATGCCTGTCTACTTTATATTCCTTATGGATATCATTGTCAGGTACCACACATCCATCAGCTTTTTCGGCCTTCCAGTCATACGTTTGTCAGGACAGATACATACACATTTCTATGGACTTATTGATTACAGTTGGATGCTACACATTCAAAATTAAGTAATACAAGCTATTTCATTCAATATTTTTCATCTTTACACAGCAGCAGAAGTCTTCATATCAATTTAAGAAGATATCTACATCCAGTATTGTAAGTACTGAATATATCTAAAAATTTTGGACAGCAGTTTTTTTCTTAAGAAAACCTAAATTTGGAAAATACATTTTTTTGCCGTGTAATTCTGTAGCTCGTGAAACACAGTTAGGCAAACTAGGCAACACACTTGTTGTATAACTCCTCGGTGACACTCGCGGAAACTAAATTTGGTAACAGACGTTTTCAGCATGTATTGATGGATACTGCTTTTAAACTTTAGCAGTGATGGAGACTATTGTAGGATGGGACGGGAGGGTCATTCCCCACATGCAACCCAAGGTAATTTTAGGCTCCCTCCTTCCCCTTTCCTCTCCCCACTGCGTAACTCAATCCGCCGCTGACAGCCACGGTTAGCGGCCTCTGGGTGGGACGTATCAGGTGTGGGTTCTCCTAAAAGGGAACTGGACTCGAGACTGGTATTTCAGGGTTATTATTAATGAAGGAGATCAGTGGCGAGACCAGGGTCTCATTAAGACGTGTTAACAGATGATAACTGTTGCTCTTCTAGAAGGACTGTCGATACCCTTCATAGACGCCTGTGGCGGTATCTTCCTTCCCCAATTCCTTACACCCTATCCCTCCCCAGGGTGCCCCTCCCCTTGCATTCACCCACCCTCCCTGCTGTGCCTCGAGGCTGCCAGGCAAAGAGCAGGGATATCATGCAATGCCAACTTAAGGAAATGGGCTTTGGACCCCTCACCATACTCACACATACATGCATGCATAAGCACACACATGCGTGTACGCTCACACATGACACTGGAAAAGCTCCCAGGCCCATACCAGTGTACCCAGGTGCCTCTACCGACTGTCCATTCAATCCCTTTTTTGGACTTACTTCACAGCTTGGCCCACATGGGATTTGATAACCACAGTTACACAGGTTGTATGGATTCACTAGGCTCTGTGTTTTGGAGTTGAATGAGTTTGTGTGCAGACTCCCCGAGCACTTATACGGGTCTTTCGTAGGCTCTTGCTTCTTCATGATTTTCAGAAACAGAAATTCTTTCTTTTCTCAGTTTTCTTAGTTGACTGAGTTACCACATACCATACCTATTACATGGTGATAAAACTGAGTGACAGACACGATCTACAAGGTGAGGTCTCTGTTATCCAGCAAGCATGGCCCCTGGTAATCACATGGGCACAGCTCAGTGTAAAGAAGGGAAAACTTTACTGAAAGCGAAGCCACACTCAAGCTTGTACCCAGGTGTCCTGCTGCCACTGCTGATAGTCAGCCTAATCAGCGGGCTGTCAGCCATCAGTTACTGCTCCATCTCACATTTTCTGGGTGATAAGATACTGTGCACTGCATACAGTGCTGTGTCACTCGATGTGTCACCTCTGCTGTGTGTGACTAACGCCAAAGGGGGCACTGCTGTCTCAGAATACTGCCGGTCCAAAGCAGTGCTTTAATGCAAAAATGAATTCTCTGCAACGTGAGGGACCACAGAGAGCAAATGCAAGTCTGTATGCATCTACAAGGCAAAGATCTTTGTAAAACACTGTAATCAAGCACACCTGGATCTAAAGAAAATGTATTTAATATTTGCCTAAAATGGCAATAAGAGCTATTGAAATCCTGATGAAGGACAGTGATAATACTTTGGCCAATCTTAGGATAATGATAGAACAGCTAATTTTGGTTATAAATATTCGTCAGGGGATGTAATGAATCAATGAATGAATTAATTAATCATCCCGAAGAACTGTTCTAATGTTTAGTCTAATATTGTTTGGTTTAACTGATTACAAAGTGTTCCCTTTAACTGAATGCATTACCACATACCTCTGATGTGAGCATGTGATTGATAATGATCTCTGTTGGGTATAAAAGATATGTGTAACACATACAATATCACCCTGGTGAAAGAGGAGCAGATTGGAGCACTAGTGTAAGCACAAATCAGTGAAGACAAGTAACCATTCCACCTTCCTTTCTTTTTCATTTAAGCAATGATGTGACGACCTCATCATGTTCTTTCAGTACTGTCAACTCCATCATCTCAGATTCTCCTATCACAAAGGCCTGCCTCCCTTTTGACATGGGAAGACTGGCTGAATGATCTTTTTCACTCCTTATACATCAGCAACACTGCAGTTGAGCAACAATGTTATTTCAGTCAATGTTCCGATTTTAAAATCATTCTGAATACCATTTCGTTTGTTATTCTGGGTCCATTTTTATGATTTTTCAACATTCCGTAAATATTTATTTCAAATTTAATGGTATAGCAGAATATGTGTGTGCCCCACAGCAAGATATGTTTCATCATGGCTTTAGAACGTTGGTTCAACACAGTTTTGGGATCCAGGGTTTTCCTACAGAAGACCTATGTGAAAGTGCTGACAAAGGTGGCGTAGATAGATCAAAGCCTTAAACGCTGATCCTGGATCGGCATCGATTTTTTGTTTACAATGTTTCGATGAATGGCAGACCTACAATCAGCTGTCGGTGAAGTAATTAGTACTGAATCTTTGAATCATGTGAACGTTCATTCCGATTAAGCTTTCATGCGTGATCTGTCGCCTGCTCTTCCATACTCTTTACATCGAGTACGTATTGACTAACAAAGCCGAAACCTCAGCCCATGAACCGGCTGGTGTTTTTTTATGAATCATTCAAACTGAGCCACGTCGCGACCCAGGACGCTAAATGCGGATCAATTTTATTGAACTCGTGCCCGGCACTGAATTCCGCCTCATAATGCCTAAAGGCTAACAGTGTACCAGGTAATGGAACGTCCCGTGAGATCAAAACACACAAAGGTACATATACGCGCAGTGTATTTGCTGGGGTGCAGCGAAGAAGGGTCACTTTCCATTTCAGCGTGTAAACAAAAAAAAACATGTTGGTGTTATTTGTTTCTACCAACTCGTTCCACGAAAAAGAACGCTATTGACTGCTTTTCTGCCATTCGTGTGACTGGTACGTTATTGTCCCTCGAGACTGGAAATTAAATGGTTGAGAAGTAATGGCTTATAAACGGCTTATGTGTGCATCGGTTTGTATCAATGCACTGTAAAGGCCCCTCCGTTGCAAACCAGCTCCACAATGTGTTTTTCAGTTCAGCCAAGTCCAGCTAGCCACGAGTAATCTAAAACCGATGTGTTGTGGGAATCGATCGGATTCAAGACATTTTTAGCCATGCTGGAAGTTTAAAGTGCAACAACAAAGAGACTGTGCGCACTCCTGCGTCACTTATCCGGGATCCTGGAGTTGTGGTGGTGGGCTGTGAGAGGGGAAAAAAATAGAAGGATGGATCAGCTGATCCATCTACTTTCGAAGGGGTCGGAGTGAAGGAAAAAAGACGAGATTTCCGGGCTCCTTCTATCCAATGAGCGCACTCCACATGCGGAGCGTGCGAGAGAGCAGCAGAGAGGCTCTTTCAATAAAACGCGATTACCGCTACCGAGCTTTGCCACTGACTGGGGATCTACAACACAGAGAGAGGAGGCAGTCCAGAGTACATCCAGGGCACCACTAGGACTGTGCTGTATATGTCTAGTGTACTAAGCTTGGCCGATCGCTGCACACTCTGTACGATCAACTCTATGGGAATTAAGAAGACATCGAAGTGACTTTTTTTCGTGGGTGGGGGATAACCGAGTTGATTGCAATTCACCATTCTTAATTCGGGTGATAAAGGATAGTCGGCAACATTAGAGGGGGAGCATTTTTATGTTCTGTAATAGCTTGCTACCTAAGTGCCGGGGAGTTCATTTTCGTGCTTTCTTTTTCCTTTGGAAGTTTTCGTGATACAAATGCCTATGCCTGTAGATAATTAGACGTTCACTGTTGTTTTTCTCGGGAACGGGACGCTGAAATTGTTTTAGAGACGGAGGTGGTCGAATAAACAAAGTAAAACTGTCTCCAGAAGGCGACCATCCACCATGGAGAACGCTCACACAAAGACAGTCGAGGAAGTTTATAGCTATTTCAACGTTAACGAAAGCACGGGACTGGCCCTGGACCAGGTGAAAAGGCAAAGGGAAAAATGGGGACCGAATGGTACGTAACATATTTTCATTGTTGACTTTTACTCTTTTTCACTGGATATGTAAAGTAAAGGCCTGTGTAATGCTGGGTACGTTTCGGTACAGTAACCGGCATGCTCAAACGAATAGTAAAAATGGCTGACGTCATCATGTACGACCTCGTGGGTTTCAATCATCTTCGGCGGTTAGCGGGCTAGCTTGTAGGGGTACCGGGTGGCTAAATCAAAATGATCGGATTTCTCACCGATTCCCGTATCAAAATAGGCCGTGGAGGTGTCTGCCTGCCTCTTTCTTTCGCATAGTGGGGGTGGGGATAGCCGGCACAGGGCCTCAAATTTCAACGGTTGGGTTCCACAAGGATAGCAAAAGACGCTTATCAACAGCTAGACCCGCTGCCAAACTAGCTAACTTGCATGAATCGCGAATGAAATTACCGAATTTGGCTTGTAAAGACAACGAGAAGTTCACATTTGGCTAGTCTAGCTGACATGCTGGTTCCGTTTAAAGTTTTATTGTGAATGCCTTAATTGGCCGGTGTCAGTTGCTACGTTACCTTCTGTGACCCAGGAACAATGGGCAAGGGACAGGCTGCGGTGGATGACTTGGTTTGATTAACTTGCGGTATTTAAGACTCTAACCGTCCTAAAGTGCAGGGTTTCCAGTAACGTCAGACTATTTGGAATTCACATGAGTGGTTTTAGATGAATTCTAAAATATGGATCTTAAGTGATAAGTATTCCCAGCCTACCTGCGTTTGTCCGGAAATGCATCTTGCCATAGTAAATTTCACCGGATACTAAAAACGAACTGGACACTAGGTGAACGCGTATTGCAATTGTGTAAGCATAGATGACTTACGATTTTTTTCTGTCTGTCTCCTATGTTCCTTGGAATAACCGAACTGCAGAGTTGCCGGCAGAGGAAGGTAAGCACTTTGCTGCATATGTATTAAAATGCACAAATCCTGGATGAAAAAAAACAGCTGTAAAGTATCCCATGATATCGATCTGACCCCTTTTGTTAATTTCACAGGGAAGTCCTTATGGGAGCTCGTCGTTGAACAGTTTGAAGATTTGCTAGTGCGCATTCTCCTTCTGGCAGCTTGTATATCTTTTGTAAGTATACAGCCGATGGCTTTTCATATTTTGTAATTAGGGTCGTAATTCTGTTTGTGGGTCTGACAATAAGATGAGATAATTGGGGCACATCTGTGTAGACTGTCTTTGCAGACAACAATTGCTGATCACTGATGCAGGCATATAGTTGTCTGGGTTCAGCGGTGAATACTCATGCGGGTGTGATATTTTATTCATTGCATTTGTTAACTTTTGTTGGAAATGAGCAGTTTGCCTTGGCGTGTACTCATTTATATGCACATACAGCTCTCACACTGATGGACCTGTTGATGAGGCACGTGGGAATGATGTCACTGTGCAGATAACCTTGTAGTGAACTGTTAATTAACTCGGGCAAACGTAAATGTTTATGTGTAAAGGAATATATAAGTGCATGGTGTAACCTCTGAATTTATCCTGAAGACTGAATCCGTCAGCCTGCAGTGATGCAGATGGTTGTCTTCAGTTAGGACTCTTGGGAATGGGCAGGTGGCAGAATGCATTGCCAAATGAGAGCCTGTCTGCACATTTGGTACCTAACAAGTAAAAGCAGAAAGTTGTTTTTTTTTCCCTTTTGCCGAGATTCTGTTACCGCAGAGGATCTCTGTACCGCGCGGATGTGATGTGTACATGACAGGACACGGGATAGAATTAATGACTTCAGCTGACAGTGTGGAGCTGGAGTCGCGAACTTGCCGAGTTCTGAGAGCACGCTGGCGGAATGACTGACGACCGGGAGGGGTGGAGGGTGGTGGGGTGGGGGGGGGGGGGGGATGGGGGGTTAGGACAGCACGTCAGAGCGGAGCGATGCACATGTATCCGCGTTCTTTCCCGAGGTTATGCTACCAGATCACAGAGGGCGCGACAGCTGAAGAAACTGTCCGCGCGCGGAATGGTGACAACAGCAGCAATTGGTCAAACGCGACATTTGAGCCCCCCGCGCGTTCCACCCTCCCCGGCTGTAATTTAGCAACTTCCTACTTATAGCTCTGTCCTCCTGCTTGTGCCAGGAATTCAGCGGGCACAGGTTATTTACCCAAAACGTCCCCTGTTATATACAGTATATAGTAAAAAAAAAAAAAAGCCTCTTCTGAGCGACCCGATAAACAGTCAGGTTTCATAACACGTGGAGCGCTGGCGGTGGAAAAATGTTGGCACCGCCATGACAACACCGGCGGGGCCCGTCTCCCCTGCCAGGCGCCCGGTTACTCTCGCCGGTATGTTTCATGACCCCAGGAGATGAGGAGCCTGCAGCGATCACCGTAATGTAATGTAATGTAAATGAATGTAATGTAAATGTTTTGACCAGGTTCTTTATAAGGCCACTAAAACTGTAAGCTGTTGAAAAGGCTGTGGAGTTCAGTTCAGTTAAAGAGCAGTCGGAAATGAAAATGGGAATTTGTGGTTGCAAATGGGGGATAATGAAATCTTCCCGTCGTGGAACCAAGATTGGCTGATGGGCATAGGCTGGCTGTGCCAGAATCGTTTGCTCTGGGTAGCTCTTGACCTCCCTTGGCTCAAGCTCCCATTTACCTTTTTAAAAGATGTCTGACTGATCTGAAGTTAAACACTTTAGTCATTTTGTGTTTTTTAAATATCATGTATATAAGTATGCGCTATATATAGCAACCAAATAACAGTGAAAGGAGGGCTGGTCTTATTCTGTGTCTGACCTTGGGTTTCTCATGTTAACCATATTTTTTTTATTTCATAGAACACTGCACATCTGAGTGGTCTACTTCTATTTTTACAAATGGGACATTGTCCTTTTTTTTACACGAGGCCATTATTTTAATAAGCAGCAGTTCGAACAATACACCTTTTAAAATGAAATTACGGGAGCAGCCATGTTTTTATCTGTGCTGTCTTGCAACCTGTGTAACTCTGCTTCAGTTTGTGGCCTGGCAGAGTGTTAATTGGCTTGGCTGCACTTTTTTTTTTTTTTTTTTACCTTTTTACCTGTGGCTGTAAACTGGAAGAGTTATGATTATTATTTTGAAAAATGTAATCGCAGATGTGTCAACGGGCATATGTAGTGCCGGGCTTTGACGGCAGCAGGACCGGGTGGAACGAAATGCTGAGGACTTAAGCCTTTGTTGATGCTAATGCACTGATATTTTTCAACTCTTCCCTGCGTTAACCAGCTGGTTTTTTGTTTTGTTTTGTTTTTTTTTACCATGAGTTACAAATGGTTTGCATATTGAAGTTCCTCTTACTGTTCCATCAACATTTCAAAAAGCCCAAATAAGTGTCAGTTTGTAGTGCGCAAAGCACTTAACTGAGGCATATGTTGATGTAATTGTAGTGTCCCAGATATGTAAGTCTTTCTTCTTTGAGTACTCAATTAGAAACTACAATTGAATGCACAGTGACTAGGTCAATTAGTCAATGTATCTACCTGGCTACTGCCTGAAGAGAGAGAGGACAGTTCTGCTGCTAGCATCTGGTAGCTGTCTTGACTTGAGTCAAATGGATGTGAAAAATGATACAAGACTCAGATTCCACAATCGTTTAATTTAGGACTCCATGTAAGAACAAGATAATACTGCACTGTTTATTTGCCTCCTAGCTGCCATTTTAACATGTTGCCAGCAGCCCTCTCTGATTGGTTGATATGACACAGCTGTTGATATGTTTTCCTTTTGTAAATATTTGTTTATGGTACTTTGCGCAGGGGGCTTGTTTAGTTTTCACTTTTACCGCTTTACCAAACGGATGGAAAAAATCTCGTGTACATGAAGGTTACTTTTTTTACTTTCTACTT
Organism: Megalops cyprinoides; assembly: GCF_013368585.1. NCBI lineage: Eukaryota > Metazoa > Chordata > Actinopteri > Elopiformes > Megalopidae > Megalops > Megalops cyprinoides. The sequence continues at coordinate 6,902,081 of NC_050586.1, forward strand.
TTCTGTACTGACGTAATTATCGCGACTAATGTTATTTGATAATGGCAGCAACTACAGGCCACCCAGGTCTTCACAGAACCTGTGATGTCCGTTTGACATGCAGAAAATGGAATATTCCAGGGTGTTTCAATAGCAGAACATTCTAGAAGCTCTGTGAGGGTTTTTATGCTTAGTAAATGATGGGACATATATTGTTATAAGAAAATATGGTTAATATATAAAATTTAAGTAATCCTGGATAAAGATGCCTACAAAAGTAAATATGAATATGAAAAATGTCAACTCAAATAAACACGTACAAAGCAGATACGTGGCTTTTTGCACGGATGAGTGAAAGTTGAGTGAGTCTGTAGTCCATTTGGACTTCTTTTTAGAATTGACCATGTTGATGGATTGATTCTGAGCTGCCCACTGAGTTTCAGATGCAAAATCTGATGGAAGTATTCCATGCAAAAATAATCTGAAAATGGCTTCCATCCATAGAGCTCTCTCTCTGTCTGTGTGTGTGTATGTTTGTGTGTGTGTCTGTATGCACGCACTGGGATCCAATGTGGTGGTGGCTGCCCATGGAGATTGCATTCCTGTGGTGTGCTCTGTCCAAGCTGGGTGATAGGAAGGTGGCAGTGGCTCTTCTGTGACAGCTCCCTTACTGCTGACAGGGGGAGAGGGCACCGCGCTTGACCAAATTTGGGTACTGACCTTCAGTGAGAGGGTGTTGGCCACAGGAACTCACCACAGGAGCGCACCCCCCCCTTCCCCCCGCTGTGTTGGGCAGTGTGATCAAGCCTGGAGTGAGGGGCCACCCGGGTCTCCAAAAAGATGGGGCTGGTGCCGTGGAACATCTTGGAACTGTTCCAAAGAATTGGCTTTAGTTTTTTTCCTAAATCTTTATACAGCAGCTTGTCAGGATACCCCAGCTGACGTACAGTTATCTGAGCTGGTCCTTGTTTATGGCAAGCAAAAGCATTGTGGAGTTCTCGTTTTTTGGTGCAAGGAACTGAGGGACAATGGAAGTCTGGAAGGGACATACCCAAAGGGCAAGGTCTTTTTCTGTTTTCAAAGGCAAGTGACTAGGTCGCAAACTGAAACTCCTTTCAAACCATGTCCTCCTGGTAAGTAACGGTGGATGGTGGAGAAGCACACTCCCTGCTGCCTATTGAACAGGACCGTATGCATTTCTGCAGTCTAATGAGCTATGCCTGTTATATAATCTGGTTATTGTCAAGTGCACCGGCGAAACCTATGCGTCCCATTTTATCAGATAAGAGAGACATTATGCAAATGGCTCCCACTTCAAAGAGGTGCTGGTAGGAGAGAAAGCAGAGCAGGGGAAGTGTGTCCCCACTGGCTCAGCTGTAGAGTGGAATGTGTAGGCTGTGGTTGGGAGTCGTTGGAGCGGCTCTACTGTGTTACATTAATGGGGTGTCCTTCTGTAAATCAGACCTTTTTTGGGGGGGGGGGTTTCTGGTGGTCTGCTTAGGGTGGGGGACAGTACAGTGGGTCATGTTTCCAAGCTTTATTTACACTACATTATGATTTAGCAGATGCTCTTATCCAGAGAGACTTGCATAGGTTACAATTTTTTTTTTTTTTTTTTACCTGTTATCCATTTATACAGCTGAGTGTTTACTGAGGCAATTGTGGGTTTAGTACCTTGCCTAAGGGTACAGCAGCAGTGCCCCAGCGGTTGAAAACCAAATGTGAAATATTTTGCAACCTGTCTCTCACACTATAGTACCACAGGTGATGCAGCAGGTGACACAAAGTGCAGGAACGCCAAAGACCCAGGTGCTCTTTACACCCTCTTACGGACGAGCCCGGTCACCGTACGCCCTCGTCTCCCTGACATCGCTGTCTCCGTGTCCGTGGCTCCGCACAGACCCGTCCCCAGCGCCAGTTTGCACGCTCCGGTCGCAGGGCCACCTGTCCGACCCCGTGGCGGGGGTGCTGACAGAGGGCCTCTCTCGGTTTACGTTTCCACCCCGCCAAGGGCCGGCTGACACCTCTTCCCTGAGGGCCGGTCACACCTCCGCTGGATTCGGAGGCGTTTATGAACTTGACCCGCGGCGGCCAGCCTTGGCATGCTGATAAATTCCCAAGGCCGACCCACCGGCTCTCTGCGGCCGCCGGCTGGAAACCAGGCACTAAACACGATGGCGCTTGTCATCACTGTGAATGAGCGACAGAAGGCTCGGCTCGCCCCAATCGGCACACGCTGTTGCACTAAGAGCAAACAGAAACCCGCGTAACCATAAACATCAGTTTAGAGGGGTTTTCATGTGCTGCCGTTACCTGAAATTCCCAGTTAATCATCTTTGGCACTAAGAGGGTTGTGTTTTCTTATGGACGTGTCTCGGATGCTGTTTTATGGAGCTGCATTATGAAGAATAATCAACGTCTCTCCTGTTTCTTTCTAGGTACTGGCCTGGTTTGAGGAAGGAGAGGAAACCATCACAGCCTTCGTGGAGCCTTTTGTAATCTTACTAATTCTCATAGCCAATGCCATCGTAGGTGTGTGGCAGGTAAGGTGGTTTTTGTTGTTTTTCTTCTCCTTTTGAATATTAATTTGGCACAGCGCTTCCCTCAGGAATATTTGAAGCCATCTCTGGGTCCTCTTGGACACCGTATTGGCTTTGAGCTTGCCTTGCCAAGCAGAATTAGAAGTGCTGGAGCTGACTGTACTCTTAAGGGATGTGCTTTTCCTCTTTATCAGACGTTCTTTTTTCATGTTTTGTTTTTTTTTTTTTTTTCTCACCATAAACTCTTAACCTGTGTCAGTTGAGCCCTTGGCCACACCAGTGTGTATAGTTTATGAATCTATGTTTTTAACATCTTCATCTTTTAAAAGACTTAGAAATTCATAAAAGGGTGGTTTTGAAATATTTGTAAAAGGATTGTGTCTATCATAAATATGTACTCTTGGCCAGGGGTACATACTTTAAAATATCTGAAGGAGCACACATCCTCCAGGTTATGTTTGGTCGGGCGATGCACCGCTTTTCCGTTTGAGCTCACAAATGAAATGAAAGGGTCAGGAGGCTTCGGAACTGTAAGGAAAATGGCTGCTGAAATGCACCCCATGTAGTTCTGCTAATATTAAACAACACATCTTTGTTTTTGAGGATATAACAGCTTCAAGCAAGCAGTGGCACGTTTATATTAACAAAGTGATGATACTACTTTCTTTTAAAAGTACCAGCGAACAACATTTCTCTGGGGAGTTCTGGCATCAGTCTTTTAATGCCTCTAATCCCTCAAAGAATTAATCATTAGCAATGCCCCTCAGATTAGTTGAGGTGACATTAATAAGCGAGCTTATTTTTCGTTTTTAAATGTCAGAAATAAATATGAGCGCAGGTTTTCTGTGTCAGACACGGCACGGATATTGCTAGCAAGTACATCTGCAGTCGGCTGGGTTTTCTTTCTCTTGAACATACAAAAATGTAATTTTCTTGAAATGTACAAGACTTATATTGTATTTTGTATTTTTTTGTTTTTACTTTTGCTTTGAATTCAATTTTCTATCCTGCATAGACAGGTATACTCGTCAATAAACTGAATAAACTAATCGTTGCTGATGAAATACTTTGTCTTAACAAATACAGATTATCTGTCCGTGGAGAGAATTGAAGTACAGAGTTTGTTTTAATAATGTTATGGATTAGCCCCTTAACATTTTTTTATGTGCTATGGCATTACATTTTTAAATGTCACTTGCATCCCTATCTCAAATGGGGCTGCTAACGGACTGTGTGCTCTCCCAAGTCTCTTTGCTTCATCTGTTCTGCGGTGTGTTACATCTTTGATTTCGCACACGGTTTTCGGGTCATAAACTGTTCCAGCAGACCACACCCACCACAGCTTTATTGGTGCACACCCTCATATATATCCCGCTTACAGCACTGAATATACCTGCTGTCTCTATTTGCCCAAGCAGACTGCAATTTCGAGAGCTGTGTTTGATGGTGAGATTATCAAACCTCAGTTTCCCCTCAGCTCTCCCCTGAACGCAGTCTTCAGCCTGCAGACCTCATCCTCCGCGATAGCTCGGCTCAAACTAAACTGCGATCAAACATTCACTTGCTAACAGTAATTTCCTAACAAGGCGCTTTCACCGCAAACTGTACTAATGATGTGTTACACTTTTCTGCATTTACTGTAAGGTTGCAAGGCATGATGGGATTGTTTAATTGACTTCTGCTCTCTGGAAGCAGTTTTTTTTGCACACGCATAGCTAATGCAGGCAAAAAAAAAAACTGAGCAGGAGTGTTGGTGTTCAAAACTTGCTCTGAGCAGGAGGAACACAACCCAGGTCTGATGGTGGTGAATGTGGACAAAGCCGATGGGGCACAGAAGTGTGAAAAGCTGCTTTGACCCAAACTGAACGTTTTTTTAGCAGAAGTTGTGTGCAAAGCCTTTCACAGCTTTCTGTCTGTCACATTGTATCACTGGCTCTAGATTTCTGTAAGTGTACTCTCACAGCTATGAATAAGGAATGGCATGACGGGCATGAAGTATGGGGGGTGTCAGTTACCTGAACAGTCAAGGCCATATTGTAATTTATTATTATCCATTAGTGACACTTGCGCTCAGGAACTGAAATGCTGTACGTGTTTTACGGATAGCACACAAAGTATTGGTAGTCCCTGTCTTTCTGGGATTTCTGATCATTTATAACAATTGGATTTTAAGATGCCCCTGGACTCTCACAATTTTATGACAAGTTGCTGTCAGAGGTGCATATGCCTGGAACCGTGCAGCTCGGTTTTGATGTGTGAGAAGCGGTTTATTTCTTTACCTGATCTTCACTCTGCCTTCAGGCAGACAAGGGGACATTGAGTACTTTGACACACAGTCCACAGGCAAATGAGAACATGGAAAAAAACTTTGATAGCGTATGCTATCAGACGTCCAGCTGGATGCGTATTCAAAATTCAAGTTAACGCAGTCAGGAGGGAAGGACAGGGACATTACATCACGCTATGTTATTGTCGCTTAGCGTATGCTCTCATCCAGAGCGACTTGCGTAGGTTACAGTTTCATCCATTTATGTGGCTGGATATTTACTGAGCAGTGCCCCAATGAAGAGCCCTAGTCCTTACCACTGCATCACAATGCTGCCCATACCTACATGTTTTGCATTATAACTTAATGCTGCAAATACCATGGTAAAATATCAAGGCTGTTTAAAGCCTCCGTCAGTAGCCAATGAGCTGCTGGCGGCTCTCTCCAGTTCCCCGCATCACAGAACCCAACCACGTCGATTGGTTTGAAGCTGATTTCATGAGTGGAAGAAAAGGTAAATTTCTGCAACTGTTTGTTGGCCCCTGGAGTGCTTCACTCACAGCTGTAGAGAATGGATTGGGAAGTGGCATTATGGAATTCTTCTTTGTTTTCATATATATATATATATACGTGAGAGATGCTGAACTGAAGCAGTTTTAGAAAGCTGCTCTGCTGTTTTGCTCTCTGAGAATGGGGACGGTGATGAACAGCAGAGCATCACCGTCTGCTCTATATAAACTGCGAATGCGGGGAGAACACGCGTGCACTGCACCCTTAGCTTCACGCCATGGACGCCGTCAAGTCTGCTTCCCGCCCAAGTAGTTAACGACGCGGGTCAGACGCACAGTTTACAACCCACAGCCTTACAGACGGGAGAAAGCTTAAACGAGCATTATCGCGCATTATCGTAATTCTCCCGCGGCCTTTATGTTAACTCCTTCACGTTGTTGCTTAATGAGGCACGGCTCCGAGGGCAGAGCGAGCCGTTCATTTACATGTGTAATTGCTTTCAAAACGTAGCTCCTCCCTCAGCCTCGCGCTACAAGCCCCGCAATGCAGAAATTCGTGGGAAGGCAAGGTGTCGACCGGCCCCCGTGCTCAGTGGGAGGGCTCCCGGTTCACCCCCAGCTCGAGGTTACGAGACTCTGGAACCGCCCACACTGAGCCATCGGCGAATGAGATGGAGGCGGTCTCCCTGACAACGGTGACGGGGAGGGTTCAGGCTTTGTCGGGCAGAGTGTGCTCAGGAGGGTGGGATGAGATTTTTAGCTAGTGGGAGTGCAAGACTCACCCCGGAACTTCAGAATCCTCTGTTTTCCCTGTACTTCCTCTGAATTTTCTGTTTTTGTCTGTCTTTCTCTTTATCTGTTTCTCCCTCTTGTTCTCTATCTCTTGTTTTTTTCTGTTGTTTATCTGTACGCATCTGTCTTCCTCTGTCCCTCTCTCTCCCTGACTGACACACTCACTCTTATATCTCTGTCTCATTTCCCTCTGTCTCCTTGCATCACTTTCTCTCTCTTGTATCTCCCTTGTATCTCATACCTCTCTGTATCCACCCCTCTCTCTGTCTCCCAGCTCTCTCTGTATGTCTTCCTCTCTGGGTCTCTCCGCTCTTTTGTTCTGTGGATGGCCACACCTCAGTGCGAGACCACGGTCTCACAGCAGGAAAAGGAGAGGAAGGCTCCTACCGAAGGACCCCACACAGTCGGCTGCCAGCTTTGTGCCTGCTCGCCTGAAAGGATCCTCAAAACCTCAATGGAGGATACCGGGGAAAAGACAGCCCAAAAATAGAACCAGAACTGGGTCATTGGGTGCATTTTACACTGTTCAGATGCGTTGCTATGAAACCAAATTCCAATAAGTAGTATACCCCACCCCTTAGATATGGTGACATGCCCAAAAATATACCATAAAGCACAGAGTACTGGTCTCTTTCGGTCGTAAATAAAGACAAGTTTGAAATGGTGTCGGAGGGAGAAGTGAAATCTCTTGATCTCCCCCAGAGTGCAGGAATTTGATATGAGGCAGTGCATCATGGGAGTGTAGTGTGTCTTTGCCAAGTTGCTACTGCACACTCTATCCCTCCTTTCATCCATTGGTTACTATAGTAATAAATCCAGAGGGAACCAATTGGAAAAAAAACCCAGGAAGAGTTAATGCCATGTATTTGTAGAGACTTTCTTTCCCCTGATTGTCCAAGGCTTTAGTAGAGACTTCTAGTTCTTGCTCTCAATGCCCACATTTGGTCTCTGATTTTTATCAGGAGGTGCTGTATCCAGACCGGTCAGAGGACCTGCCCCCCCCCCCCCCCCCCCCAGACTCTTCCAATTACCCTGAAAATGCTGCTTTAGGCAGAGGTGTGTAAGTGCTTCCTACCAGAAGGCGTCTGCATGTGTTGCTGATGCCTCTCCAGGGACTCCTTCCATTGCTGTAATGAGATGGGGAAGGGGTTAAGAGGTATTGATTGAGGTTTTTTTCTTTCTTTTTTTATTTTCTTTTTGCTCAAGACTGCTGGTTTGACCTCTGAAATGTGACAAGCTAATTATCTTTCTTTCTGCTCAGTGACTTTTTCAATCAGTTTGAAATACGGGGTGGGAGGGTGAGGGGGGGTTGGGCCTCATGGTGGACATGCCACTCCAAAATGAACTGGTCCACCTGCTTGTGTGGGGGCAGAGGTCCTCAAACTGCTCATCCTAAATAAGGTAAAACTGGTCTGTGAGGTGTTGCCGGTGCTTATTGCAGGAATGATTAGCGTTTGTTTTGTAACTGATCTGAAGTAATTCCTTCCTCTTTATTCAATCTTGATTTCCTTTTTTCCTGTCCAAGATATTTGTTAAAGTTGCCATATGGTAATAAATAATGTTCAGTGGATCAAATTTCATAAATTATTGTTCATATTCTGGTTACCTGAAAAACATGGGTAGAGTATAGGCATCAGTCTCACTCCATTCATCATTAATATTACCCAAGTGGGTGGAGTGTCGGAGTGTCTGACGTTCTTATCGGCCCTCTGGACAGGACGAGGTGTGCATCTAACCCAGCATACTTACCTCAGATGTGAGAATTAAGATAATGACACCACTTTCAGTCACTGCCTAGCTTTAAGTGTTTTTTTTTTTTTTTTCTCAAGCAGGAAGTTGTGGTCTCGAAATCTAATGTTATCGGTCCCTCTAATGCAATTATCTCGGATGATGGAAAACGATAAAGTTGAATGCAAAGTGGCGAAAGTGACGTGGGGGTTTCTGGTAAACTTGCGCGCGCTGTGAGCGTGTGCCAGATGGCTCTTTTTCTGAATGACCCGCTTTGCTGGATCCCTTTTTATGTAGGCTGCTGTTGTTTTACCACCAGCCTGGATGAATGGGATCCCAGCGGGACGATTCGTTTAGCTATTCATCTTGTAAGGGGGCGTTGGCCTACGCCGTTTCAAAACCTGTCATCTGTCAAAGTGTCACGTCCTGCCAGCTGTGGTGTCCCGGGGCTTGTGCGGGTGTACACTTTCCCCCGTGGGGCTGAGTTATGGGCTCCCCCTGGTCGAGGGGGACATGCCAGGCAGGGTTTTGTGACAGTCAGTGCTCCGAATGTCGTGCAGAGGTCACGGAGTCGTCTAAAGGTCATTTAAAACTGCATTGGCAAATCCCTTGCTGTTTGCGGTTGTATTGCTTCTGAGAGCTCTTGGTTTAACATCTTCAGTGCAGTCCCTCCCTGACGAATTGCCAGCTGAGCAACCAGTAGCCACCAGCATGAGATCCTGAGTGAAGTGAGAGTGTGAGCATCAGGTGACAAGAGCCCTCTGTCTCATTTTGTAGATGTGCGGGGGACGTTTTTTTGGAAAACAAGAATGCAGTATGAGTCGTCGATGAGGGAACTGTGGCATTCGGCCACAGTCAGATGAATGATGAAGCATGAGGAGCTTCTTATAAAATCACAATTTAAAATCGCTGAATCTGATTGGAATTGCTTTCACAGGCTGAACGTGAAAGCTTGTGTGTAATTTTGCCTGCGTATTAGAATGTATTTCTTCCTTTCCTCTGATGGGCGAAGCTGATTCAAAATGTAAGTGTGTATAGTGTTTAGATTCAGAGCAGGTTGTCAGCATTTGCACTGGTGCTGGTACTCATCATACAGGAAGTGTCTGATACCATGTGAAGGATGCTGGAACTCCAGTACACGATTATGTTCAAACCTACAGGACGATGCTTTGAAGAGATTTTTTATCGTGCATTATAATTTGAATTTAACAGCCTCTGCGTGTGTCATTTAATATTTCCTCGCTTTATGAGGGTCGTGTGCTCGGTTTTAAAGTCTTTGGCTTTTGGGTTGTTTTACAGCACTGTTAACCTGTGGCACTCTCGGGGTAGAACGGATGAAATGGTTATTTTCTTCTAAATCATCAGTCAAATGTTTGTTTGAATGCTTGAGGCAGTTAAACACCGCCACTGTTAGCCACCATTTTGTTTATCTGGGGCGTGTCACATTCTGCTCGTAGCGGCGCAGCAAGGGTGTCTTGGGGACAGCTGCCGAACGCACCGGGGTGGAATGCCCCGCCCCAGTCCCCGCCCTCCATCTCCGCAGACTAAGGTACACAAAGCCAGCCTCAGGACGGACTCTGACCACTTCCCAAATCTTGCGCCCCGCAGGAAGTGGTCGTGTTGGCCAACCGCCACCTTCCTCGGCCGCGCATGTGCCGCAGCCTGCCATGAATGGGCTTCAGAACGCGGTGTTCCTGTGCCTACACACGAACGTGACTCCGACCCCAGCGCAGTGTCCCGTTTGGACCTCCGTTTATTAGGGATTAATGGGTATCAGCTGCTCTTCAGCGGGGGGGGGTGGGGGGACTTTTCGTTGCTTTGAAAGCGGCGTCGGGGGTTCGGGGGAGGTCAGAGCGTTCCGCAGTGACAGCCAGAGGAGGCCAGTGCCTATCGGGGGATTAACACGTGAGGAAATGTAAAGGCCACCTATATATTGGGGGGAGGGTACAGAAACCTGAAATGTCCTTAAGCAACATCAGATGGTACACAATGCCACATTTTCTTTAATTTTTTTTCTTGGATGAAACTGCAACAGAAGGCATTTGTGCCTCCTGTAAAATCTCTCCCTGGTTTTGAAAAGTTTTTCATTCTTTACCCTGTCGTTTTTTTTTTTTAAACCAGTAACATCTGAGGCTTAAGAATGTGTGCTGTGTTTCTTTGAAATGGTGTCTGTTTCTCATGCTGCCTCTCTCCTCAGTTGGTCATTACCGTATGCACAGGCGCCTAGCTGTGAAAACTCGCCGCTAGCCTGCTGCGTTGCGACTCCAGACAGCTTTCTCTTATCTGAAGCCCTTACTCTGCTCTGTTTGTGTGGCGTGTTGAAACGAGACCCGAGTGTGACTCGGCGTTAACGTTCCGCTCTGCCCCGCAGGAACGGAACGCCGAAAATGCCATCGAAGCCCTTAAAGAGTACGAGCCCGAGATGGGGAAGGTGTACCGCCAGGACAGGAAGAGCGTCCAGAGGATTAAGGCCAAGGACATCGTCCCCGGGGACATTGTTGAAGTGGCCGGTAAGAGCCTCGCTGTTTTCCGCACCCAGCCAGATCCAGGGCTGGCACAGACACATTACACTTTTGGCATTTAGCAGACACTCTTATCCAGAGCGACTTACATCGGTTACGGATTTTTTTTTTTTTTTTTACACAATTTTATCCATTTATACAGCTGGATATTTCCTGAGGCAATTATGGGTTAAGTACCTTGCCCAAGAGTACAGCAGCAGTGCCCCAGCAGGGAATTGAATTGACAACCTTTTGGTTACGAGTTCTGCTCCTTAACCACTACGCTACACACAGGTGTGAACAGTAGGCAACGTGAGATACTCCAGCTGTAAGAGCGCAGTCCACTTCCGTCACAGTATCTGCCCGGGAGGAGCATTTGCTTCCTCTGCACGTACTCCCCCTGCAGAAATTAAACCGCCGGTTCTCAGGGTCGGGTCACGGTTTCACCTGAGTGCGGTTTGATTTATGGAGACCCCATGCGATTGGCCCAGTTTTCCCAGCCTTGATACTAATGGCTCTCACAGTTTAAGCCTCTGATGGAGTTTGGGTATCTTGCTTCCATCACCAATCTGGAAAATCTTACATTTGCATGACAGTTAATTCTCATTAGCGTATCCCCTCCCCCTGTGCACATACACAAACACAAGGATGAGCGATTAAGAAAAGATGCAACAGAAGGAGTCAAAGTCAGACAAGAGAACTATGCTTGGAACAAAATCACGAACGCACACACACACACACACACACACACACACACAAAGCCCTGTCAGCTCTCCCCTTCACCTCAAAGATGATGGCCAGTTGAATCCAGCCATGCGCGTCCTTTTAACAAGATGGTGCATGAAGCCGCAGCCTTAAATGACACAGTCAGCCTTAAATGAATCCGGAATGCAGTTTCTCCGCACTGCCCCCCCCCCTCCCCCCACACTCACTTCACAGAAACATCCCAAAATACAGCACTCCTGAGGAGAGGCGCCCATTAACCCGTCCTCCTGAGTGACTGGCTGACGGGGGCGGCCGAGGGCCCTCAGATCAGGGGCTGCCCGTTTTCGTTTACCTGTCGAGTGAAGCTCACCTCACTGCAAGCACACACATTTTCACGCGTCCTGCTAGCGCCCTGTGTAAGAAGAGACCCAATCAGCGGGCCTGAACACATTCACCTGGGGGTGAGGGGCGTCTGACCGCCCCGCAGCGGAATGTGTGCGGGATCACGTGTGGTTGCGTCGAGGACATCGTGTCACATGGGGTGGAATTTGGGGGGGCTCTTGTCAAAACCACAGCTGTAACACCCCATTATACGCAGACCCACAGCCTTCGTATAGAGGAGTGTGAGTGTCTGTGTGTGTGTGTGTGTGTGTGTGTGTGTGTGTGTGTGTGTGTGTGTGTGTGTGTGTGTGTGTATGTATGTATGTATGTATGTATGTGTGTGTGCACAGAATTCACTCCTAGCACAGTTCTCTTGTCTGACTTATGGAATGCTTTATTTATAGCCCACAGTGACAGAAGTGACAGGTGTCTGCCCCCCCCCCCCCCCCCCCCCATGCTTCGGGTACATTGTGTCAGTGCGTGACGTTGCGCAGCATTCAGACAGACTCTCCGCTGCTGACCTTGAGCAGAGAACAGAGAATAGGCCGGCTCTCTGCGCTGAGTGGGTGCTCTGACACACTGTACCGTCCCCTGCGGTGCTCTTCTGTGAAAGGAGTTTCGACGCTCTGATATCGACCCGAGCGCGTAGGTAAAGGTGCTGCTCGCAAGTGCGGCTTTCTGATAGCGAAGGCTTTTTCAGGCTACCAGACTAGCGAAGGCTTTCTTCCCCACTCTGCACCTTCTGTGCTTTTCATGACCTAGACTTAAAAATGCGATACCTTTCATGGATGTAGACCTGTTTTTTAATACCGCGATGACAACTGTTAGCCCAGGAACCGGCAGTGAGAGCTGTGAAGCTCACCCAGCTGGAATTAGCTGAATTAGCCGTATTCCTGGGGAAAAAAAAACTGAACGTCAGGCTTTTTTTTTTTTTTTGTTTAAACATGTACTCGTCTGCGCTCCCCAGAAGTGAGCGTCATTATGATTGGGGATTACGCCCTGCTGAGAGCTGTTCGACGCACTCGCCCTGCCGCGGTTTGCCAGGGGGTCAGAATCTGACGCGCTCGCCGCATTGACTAATCCGCCGAGCGCTGCTCGCGAGCGCGGCACCAGATGAACATCACGCTTATATAACCCGGTTAGGGGGATTAGGACGGTTCCGAATTAGAGAGACCGGGCGCGGCATGCGGGTGCTGGTGTGCAGAACATCTTCAGAGTGACTGCGCATTTTGGCTGCACCCCTGCTGCTGAGGGGCGAAGCCGGCATGCTTTCTGAGAAGCGTCAGAATTCTTAAGCCCCTCCGCCAAAAAATATCCCACACTATCTGTCGCGATCTGACCAGAATGGGTTTTTGCCTGCGTGAGCGTTTTCTTTTTGGAGGGCTGAGGCAGGCAGGAGCAGGGGGAATGATGTAGAGGACTCGGGGGTCTCAGAGGGGTGCAGGCGTGTGGTGAGGGGCGCACTTCATGAACAGAATTTTAAGCAGCAGCACAGAGGCGGCCCCCCTCGCCTGTCTGGTCCAGGGAGTCCGCTGCTCAGTTTTTCTCTTGCTAACACAGCAATGCCAGTCATTGCAACGCATTTCTCTGCTGGACAGATCTGCAGGCAGGACCTGACCCCAGATCAGTTTTCAGTCAGCAAGGTCCAGAGACAGATGCATGCACTGGTTCCAAGGACCTGACCCCAGATCAGTTTTCAGTCTGCAGGGACCAGAGCCAGCGGTATGCAGTGGTTCTGTGGATCTGTCCCCAGATCACTCTTTAATGTGAGGATCCAAGCTCTTCAGCTTGCCCTTGAGGACTGACCTTCTGGCTGAATGGTACAGCATAAAAAGCGGTGCGGCATAGTGGAAGAAAAGGCTGTGCTGTGGGGCTGAGAGGCAGAGCAGAGCAGAGGAGAGCAGAGGAGAGGAGAGGAAGAGCAGAGCAGAGGAGAGGAGAGGAGAGGAGGGTGTGAGTGAAGGGCTGTGGATCGGGAGCTGTGTGCTGTCGCCTGAGTCACACTCCGCCGTCACCTCGCCGTCTCCTCCCCAGCTCCGCTCCGTCTCCCACAGTGTCACGCAGTGCCGATGTAGCATCACTGCGAATGCAGACACACACACGCAGACAGGCGCACACACAGGCGCACACACAGGCACACACACACACGCGCAGACACGCACACACACAGACACACGCGCACACACGCGCACATGCACACGCACACGCACACGCACACACACACACACACACACACACAGACACACGCACAGACACACACACACACAGACACACACACACACCCCGCCAGCCTGACTTTAGGTGTCTGTGTCTCGGCTCTGTTGGCTGCCCCCCCCCCCCCTCCCCCCCTCGCCCCCTGTGGTATGGTGACACGGTAACTCGGCAGGAGCCTCAGCTGCAAGCTTTGCTCAGACACACACACACACACACACACACACACCCTCCCGGGTCCTCGCTGTCACTGTCCTCGGCTCACCTCGGTGCGTCTGTGAGGCGGCAGGATCAAAAGAAGGAGATCTTCCCCCTGAATCTGCCCGTTTTGTGCATTTTCATCTTCTTGAGTCTGCAGCTGCCCGCCCCCCCCCCCCCCCCCCCCCAATCTGAAATGACTCACCAGCATCGATTTCTCTTTGCTTGTGTGATGGAGTGTGAGTCACTGGGTGAAAGTTTGGTTGCGCTCTGTGGTGGAATAGAGGAAGCTTGACTTGAGCAGCGTTGCTCTTTTCCGGTACAACATGGCGGCCCTGACAGTCTTTCTCCATGTGCATGACGGGATAGTGCGTTTGAGAGGGAGGGAGGGAGAGAGAGACGGGGGGGGGGGGGGGCGTTAGGGAGATGGCCGGAGAAGCTCCCAGCTGCTCCTATTGTCTGAAAAGAGGAGGATGGCCTTTTACGGAAGTGGCATTGGAGGAGCCACCGCCCCTCACACTCACACACGCACACGGACACAGAGGCAGAAAGCATACGCCCTCTGCCCATCAGCGCCCTCCGCTGCCCGGCATTCCAGACATCAGCGATGGCATGTGGCATTCTGCACAGCCTGGCAAGCCTCTCCTGTCACCGCCGAGACTTTTGGCAAGCGTCAGAACCCGGCCAGGTGGTCGGTGTCCCCTGCCTGTCAGCACGGCAGCCAGGATGGCCTTGTGTAAATGTGCAAATAGATGGAAGAAGGCGAAACCAGAGATCTGCGGGGAGGGGGAGAGGGGGAGAGGGGGAGAGGGGGCTGGTGCAGGTTGTGCTCTGGCCGGGACCCGTCCTAGAGATGTATAAGGATATAAGTGTGCAGAGCCAAGCGATGTACATGGACGGAATAGCACCTGTGGCTAGAGGCAGGCAGCTCTTGGGGGCCGTGGGGATGCCCCTCTCCCCCCCACCCCCTGCGCCCTGATCCTCACAGTAAATGGTGACCCTGACCGAGGGTTTGACCCCGCGCGGCACGTCCTAATTAGTGACAGGAGGAGGGAAAGTGCAGACAGCCGGGGCCTGACTCTGAGCAGGCTGTAAAGAAGGGCCTCTAACGAGGGAGAGGTGACCTTAGCATGAGCCGAGGGGGCACGGGGAGAGTGCCAGAAACCCCGTCCAAAAAGACGCACCCGCTCTCACACCGCGAGCCAAAGACAGCTGTTAGAGCCAGGCCTGCCTGTGCCTGCTCCCCCTCCTGCTGTTAATGCCGGACCTGTCTGTAAGTGATCACTCTTACCCTTCACGCTGGCGCTAATGTGACCGCTTGAGCTGTGTACGGCTAACGTGCAAGCCGCCGAGTCCAGCTCACCTCTATTCTCAAAAGTGAAAATTGGACATGTCCATGGAAAGAAAAAGGCGTCATTGATCTGCAGTTACGATTGTTGTTTGTTGTTTTATTCATAGAATAAAATTACATGAAAGAGTTTTAAAGAATAAATATTTTTGAAATATCTAAGTATTGTTTATTCAGTGTAAGTTGATGTGTATATATAGTTGATAAGTAGATATAAGCATTGCGAACTCACAGCTTCTTTGGAAGTGATTAAAAAAAGTTGGCAAGTTAACAAAACAATTGATAGTGTGGGAATCTAGAAAATTATGTGCGCTAACATACCCTAATATAATGTCAAAAATTACAGTTGCCCATCTAGTCACTTGAGACACTCAAGTCTTGTTAACACAACCACAGAAAGTTCATGGTCAAAGAACATTCAGTAAAGGAATCATTCACATGGCAAAAGCATGCATATTGTAATGGGCAGGAAAGTGTGCTGCCCCCTGCTGACCAGGCTACATTACTGCATCAATAACGTGAGTAGGTTGTGGAAGGTTGTGCTTTTCTGTTGCTCCCGTGGCGAGTCTGTGTGCACGTGACCATGATGAAGCCGCCCAGGGTGGGGGGGGGGGGGGGGCTGTCGTGTTTTGGTCGTGTTTCAGCTGTTCAGCGGACCTCTGCCTGTATCTGGACTTCGTCTTGGCGCTCTGAGACCAGTCATTGGTCGCCACAATAACGTGCTTCTCTCCTGGGACAGCAGCCATCCACCCAATCAGAGAGCTGCCTTAAGTCTGTCTGTCTGGCTTTATCTGCAAAAAAAAAATCAATGAATAAGGTGCACTCGAGCCCGTAGTTTCTTTTTGGGGTGCTGCTAGCCAATACCTGTGTGAGCATTTTTAAAAAAATTATTTATATTAAATGAGATGCTGCCCAAAATTCATAGACACGCTGAAATACCCGAGGACATGATCAGTGCTTCGGGGTCCGAGTCTCACTTTTGTGCCTGCTGGAAGGGGAACAGCAGGAATGAATGGGTACTCTGGGTGTGTGGAAGCAGGATGTGGCGTTTAGGGGCGGGGCGGGGCAGGGCGAGGCAGACTGACAGCACCACGTGGCTCCGCCCTCCTGTCATGAGCCTTCCCTCCCTCCCTCCCTCTGCACAGCAGAGAGAAGCTGCCAAACCAGCCGGTGTTTACGATATGCCACATATCTCCTGTGTGTGTGTGTGTGTGTGTGTGTGTGTGTGTGTGTGTGGGTAGCTGTTAGTGGGTGCATCGTAAGATCGCTGTGGCTCTGTGCCTCCTATGTCTGTGTGTCTGTCTGTCTGCCTCGGTTTGTCTGGGTTTATGGCTCCAGAGGGTGGTGAAGCAGTCAGAGGAGGGGGTGTGGGTGGTGGATTTAGACCAGGAGAGAACAGCCCGTTTGGAACGCGGGGTTACAGAGTTCCAGCGCATACCTGCCGGCTGCTCCTGAAATAGAACCTGCACCTCAACTGGGTATTAGCTGCCTTTACAGCTGCCGCAGAGAGGTACGCATCCACACGCACAGCCATACGCAGATAGACCGACGCATACATACACATACACGCACACATCCACGTGCATACACACGTGCACACACATACACGTACATGTGCATACACATGCATGCACACACATCCACATGCACACGCGCGCGTGCACACACACATGCCACCTGGGCTTTTCAGGTTTTTGTTCATTGTAAGGTTCTCTGTCCATGTAGGGCAGCAAGGAAGAAACGTCTCACCATCAATCAGCTTTCAGGACCTGTGTGTGCGTGTCACTGTGCAGACATGCTAGTTTCTGTGCTTCTCGTGTGTGTGTGTTTGTGTGTGCGTGTGTACGTATCTTTTTTGCTTGCTCGTCTCAGCCTGCATGTTTCCGTGTCATGGTTGTCTGGGGTTCAGAACTTTCCCACAGGAATACCCCGTCACACAAAGTTTGACATTTTGCATCCCGGTCTGGGATAGACCTCACAGCCACCCCTGCCCCGAGGCCTTTGTACTTGAAGTGGGGACTCTCGTCTGTAGCTGGCAAGCAGGGAGGCGGAGAAGTGCTCATGTCCTGAAGGGTCTGTTGGGTGTGCAACAAGTAGGATGTTGACATTAAAGAACAGATGATATACACACGGTGCCTCATTCAAAATGGACTGGAAACTAATGGCTCCGGGAAAACAATGTCTCTTTCTCGGAAAGCGCCGCGGCTAATTTAAGCAGCAGGGACTGTTCGAGAGGCTGACTTCAACGGGCACTAATGTAGGCTGGTTCACACATCCGAGCCCGGGTGTCGGAGCGCGCGCGGCTCCTTTGTCCACGCATAGTGTGCTCGTTCCGTTTCTCTCCGAGAAAACGTTTCTATTATCATGTTGTGCCACAGGAAACCTTGCACAACATGAGGATGTGTCTGCTCAGCAGTGTGACTAAGGAGGTACGATAAGACCACAAATGTCCCCCCCCGTTTGTACAGTAACGCGTATCTTGCCTTTGAGGGTTTTTTGATCATCGTACATTAAGTGCACATTGCTTGGGTGGGGCCGACCGGCTGCCCTGGAGGGCAGTGCTTATTGATGCATGATTGGTGTGGCACGAAACGCTTTCTCCGAAGCTTAAAGGGGAATGGCTTTTATTTCTAACCCCACCGGTCATTCGGTATGTAAGTCTGCCTTATAAACCTACTGCACTCGTTCGGCGGTGGAGGCGACTCACGTCATTGCATGACCTTCCACCGGGCGGGAGGGCGGGCGGACCGTGTGTGGCGTTCCGTTTTTAGCCGTTAGGGTCAAGGATGCAGCGTGCTTCTAGGAAAAGTGTCTCTTCTGAGAAAAGCTGGGACTGTCTTTTCTACTCGGTTAAATATCAGGTCAGGTTGAAGAGCAGCTTTCATAAGGTTTGGCACCAGTGGCAAATGATTGATCTAGTCTGGCAGATGTGTGCTTCTGAGGACTAACAGTTATTTTCTGGGTTGAAAGGCAGGTAAGTGTGGATCGAAAGTGGGGGCCGTAGGGTGTCGGGTCGCGTTTGAAATTTAGGTGCAGGGCTGCGGATGCACTGCAAGGGAAAGTGGAGACCGCCCCCTGTGCTTGCTGACAGACCGACAGACAGCCTCTCTCTCCCTCTTTCCCTCTCTCTCTCTCTCCCTCTCCCTCTCCCTCTTGCTCTCCCTCTCCCTCTCGCTCCCTCTCTCTCTCCCTCTCGCTCTCTCTCTCTCTCTCTCTTCCTCTCTCTCCCTCTCGCTCCCTCTCTCCCTCTCGCTCTCTCCCCCCCCCCCCCCCCCCCCCCTCAGCCCCGGGATGACCGAGAGGCAGCTGCTCCTGTGTGTCCACATTTAAACCTGATCACAGCATCGGGGAACATATTCAAATAGTTTTCCCATTTTTGGCCCTGTGCATTGTCCATCTCGTGCTATTTTCCTCCCAACCCCCTTCCTCCCACCCCCCCCTTCCCATCCCCCCCCCCCCTCAAGGGCAGCAGGGGCTCAGATTAGTTTACATGTCTCCTCGGTCCTGAAAAGGGAATCCTGACGGCTGCTTATTTCCCCCCCTTCGTTCTGCAGTCTTTTTCCCTCATTCTTTCTCCGCCGCGGCGATTATGCGCAGCGGCTTCGGTTTTAACCGACGCCGGGTTCCGCTTTGCACCCGGTGCACCCTCTCACCCTTTTTGCTGTGCCATTGTTCGCCGGCTCTCGCTCCTGAAAATTTAATACCATGAGTGGGATTTTAATTTGCGTTAAGGTTTGCAAAAAATAAATAAATAAATAAAAATTGCATGGCTGCCGGTCCATGTAAAATTGCTGTTTAGGAAAGTTTTTTTTTTTTTTTTTTTTTGAGATTTGAAAGCGTGAAAAACCAATTTCCATTAAGATGCTGTGAGTGAAACTAAAGTAGAATGTCCCCTGAAACTAGTTCATAAATGTCAAGTGGTGAAGATGCCCAGGCAACCATTTAAAAACATGAATTATGTATTTATATTGTCTGTCCTTAAGTTTATGCAGAAATCGCTTGTGGGAGGGGGGGATGTCTCTCTTCCCTAAATGTGCTGCCAATTACCACTCCAAGTGTATGTGGAGAGCGAGGGCTGCTATTTCTGGCTCTTTGTCTGAGGCCTGACAGAAGTTGCTTTCCCTCTCCTGTTTGCTACTTTTCTATAAAATAAGAAAATAAGAAATATGACAGCCCTTCTCTGTGAGTGTGCACATGGGTACGTGTGTGCGCGCAGGTGTGTGTGCGCGCAGGTGTGTGTGCGTGCGCGTGTGTGTCTGTGTGTGTGTGCGTGCAGGTGTGTGTGTGTGTGCGTGTGTGCGTGTGTGTCTGTGCGCGTGTGTGTCTGTGTGTGTGTGCGTGCGCATGTGTGTGTGCGCGTGTGTGTCTGTGTGTGTGTGGTTGCGCGCGTGTGTGTGCGCGTGTATAATCTTTGCACATCTTTACACAGGCTTTCTTGGGCAATTAACAAAAGCAGAGTTTAAAAACAGAATGTTTTCCCCAGAGATGCAAAACCATGTAAGGTGATTGTCAATCGCCCCAAGATTTAATTAGCACTTTCCCCCCGTGCAGCCTGCCTGGCCCCCTCCTTCCACCCAGGCCGGTCCCCGTATGAGCAGCACTTTTCCCCAGTCGGGTACATGTAATTACTAATTACTCTGCAGCCGAATGAGGACACGCAGGGGACGCCCACACCTCTGCTGCAGCCGTGCAGCTGTTTGGGTCGTCTTCACCGTGCTGATAGAGAGCGTGACGGTTACGCGGTCTGATGCATATGTGACATGCTGTGACGTGCCTCCTCAGACGTGCCTCGGTGGTCCGCTACGCCGTCGGAGGGTCCGAGACCCCCCTGGGTTCTGGGTCTTTCTGTGCTGATGGTTTCTCCCTGTTTGGGACAGCTGGAAATGTCTGGGGTTCATTCTCAAATAGTCAATACATTTCTCTTGTGAAAATGTGAATGATCTCAGCTTCCAGCTGGAGGCGAGTGAAGTGATCACACAGTAAATGAGTTGTGCATGGTTGTGTATAATGTATATATGTATTTAATGTGTATTTACATGCATGTTTGTAAATGTAAGGCAGCCACAGTGTCCTTTAAGCGTCCGGTCACAAAGGCGTCTCATTCTCCCCGTCAAGCCTGAACAAGCCCGCGGAGTCACGACTTTCCGTGAAAATGCAGTAGTTACAAGAAACGGCCTCCCAGGCTGCGCTGTCCTCTTCCCACACAAGCCAAGTAATTACACGGCTCCCGGAAGCCTCTCAAGGTAGCATGCGGTGTTTATCCATGTTAGAGGTGTCAGGTTCGGAGGCTTGATTGCTTTTGTGTGACCGCAGCATCCTCCCACTTCGCGAACCGCCTGGAAGCACAGTTTGCGTCTGCAGCTACTGCCTTGTAAAGTTGCTGTGGACAAATTGTATTTTGAAAGTTTGTTGACCCCCCCCCCTTCTCACTTCTGTGTGTGTGTGTGTGTGTGTGTGTGTGTGTGTGTGTCTGTGTGTTCTTTCTCCAGTGGGAGACAAGGTCCCAGCAGATATTCGCATCTCCTCAATCAAGTCCACGACCCTGCGGGTAGACCAGTCCATCCTGACCGGTAAGCTCAGCTCATTCTGTTCTGTTCCCGTTTCAGCTCGTGTAGGGAGCCCGCCCGGGTGTCCTGCAGCGGGATCACGTCCCTGAGCATCTGTGGACCCCCGTGCCTGCGTGGCCCCCCTCCCTCCCCAGCCGAAACCCCAGCAGTCCTCTCTCCTCTCTCCTCTCCTCGGCTGCAGGCTGAAGACGAGGGTTTCGGCTCATTAGTATGCGCAGCCTGCGCAGCTGGCTCTGCTGATAACGTTAGGGACATTCAAAGCCCCCTGCCGCGGGCATGAGTCACTCCCGGCCCCGCCGCGGAGCGGTGACGTTTCAGTGCCTCGGACCGCCAGAGTCCTGCTGTCCGGCGTCCGACAGCCTTAAGACGCTCCCCTGCTGTTCCCTCCTTTCTGACGTTTTTTGGCTTTAATTGGTTTCTTAGCACTTCAGTGGTTTAGCGTGCAAAACTGTGAGCCCCTCATGCCCAAAGGGCTGTGAGAGTAGCCACTGTGGAGGGGGGTTTTAGCTGGAACTGAGGGGTGATCGCCAGGGGGCGGCTCAGACGGCCGTGACGAGCCGGCTGCGGAGGGAAGGCTCTCTCCCAGGTGACACAGCGGGACAGAGTGCAGTCCCAGCCACTCTGTGCTGGCTTATATCTCACTGTCTCTCACGAGGCCGAGCAAAGCTTTATTACACTTCACCGAAGTGGGAGGGCGGGAACGTTAATTAAAATGACGATTTCGCAATAAGTGGATTTTTTTTTTCCTTGTGTTATAATTGGAATGTTGATTTGGTGCGGTTTCGTTGCGCTTTCAAGTCTGTTACAGTCTAGACACATGCAATTCACAATGTGTATTGAAGACTACCTAGGTTGGGCCATTTCTGATTGTGAACATCTGAGCATCAGTCAGAAATGTTTCCGTTTTTTTTTTTTTTGGGCCAGTGACCCATCTGCTTTTTTTATTGAATGAAAATTTAAGAGGACATCTGAGACAATCTTTCCTTTGGGAGTGCATCTGTGACATCCGGGGTCAAAAGTCAGTTATCAGGGCTCAGCTGCTGCACAAACAGAGAAAGTGGAAAGAGGAGAGGAGCTAGGTTCAAATGTCTGACCACACAGAATGTTGCCTTCACACTTTGTGAAAGCATTTTCTGTTTGTTTTCCACTACCTTGTTATTGTTTTAAGCTTCTCTGACAATTAGGTAATTAGAGAGCAGGGGATATTGGAATGGTTACCCACAAGCCCCTACTTCAGCACTGTTCATGCTCTGTAGAAGAGCATCCAACCTTTGACCTCTTGCTCTCTTCCTTGATTCCAGGTGAGTCTGTATCGGTCATCAAGCACACTGACCCTGTCCCTGACCCCCGAGCTGTCAACCAGGACAAGAAGAACATGCTCTTCTCCGTAAGTATCCCTGGAGACGCTTCAGACCCGTTTCGATTTGTTACGAAGGTCGGCCAATGGGAACAAAGCACTCATGTTCTCACATTAACAGTGCGGTAATAGCCTGGCCCTGGAGAATGTTTCCATGTTTTTGTTTGTACACTAGTTGAATCAAGATGTTTTGAGCAGTGCTCTTTGAAAACGCTACCAAGCTCTGCCAAATAAGTGACATTTGTTTCGGAGGGAGCACAGGAACTTCTCACGCCAAAGAAACCCTGGCTTCATGGGTCTGAATGGTGGGGTTATATTTATATCCAGAAGTAAACCTCCCGTGGGGGGAATTTCCTGTTTTTTTCCCCTCACACCAGTAACAAAGCCACCTCACCCCCCCCCCCCCCCCCCCCGGGGAGGAAGTGATGTCATCAGTGCAGGCCCAGGCTAGCGCGTCATGACGAGCACTCTGTCTGCGGTCTCACCCGTTCCCTGTGTCTTTTTTGTTTTTTTTTTTTTTCCCGCCCGGTTTCCAGGGCACCAACATCGCGGCGGGCAAGGCAGTGGGCGTGGTGGTGGCGACGGGAGTGAACACGGAGATCGGCAAGATCCGGGATGAGATGGCGTCCACGGAGCAGGAGAAGACGCCGCTGCAGCAGAAGCTGGACGAGTTCGGCGAGCAGCTGTCCAAAGTGATCTCCCTCATCTGCATCGCCGTGTGGATCATCAACATCGGCCACTTCAACGACCCTGTGCACGGCGGCTCCTGGATCCGCGGCGCCGTCTATTACTTCAAGATCGCCGTGGCGCTGGCCGTGGCCGCCATCCCCGAGGGGCTGCCCGCCGTCATCACCACCTGCCTGGCGTTGGGCACACGCCGCATGGCCAAGAAGAACGCCATCGTCCGCAGCCTGCCCTCCGTCGAGACGCTGGGCTGCACCTCCGTCATCTGCTCCGACAAGACCGGCACCCTCACCACCAATCAGATGTCCGTCTGCCGGGTGAGGCTCCGCCCACTCTGGGATGGGGGGCGGGGTTTGGGTTATTTGCCAGACTGCTGATGGGGTTTTTTTTTTTTTTTTAATAGCTAGCCGTAATTGCCCTGACAGATTTGAACTGATCCGTGACACAGAACCTGTTTGTTTTTGCTGGAAAACTGGCAGGAAAGGCGGTTTGTGTCTCTGCCTCTGAAACTCTGTCTGAGAGGAGAGGTAATTGCAGGTCTGAGGCCAGCAGTTTGAAAGCCAAGGCCATTATTTCGGGGTGAGGAAGCGTATCGTGGGGTGATGGTGTGTGAGCCTCTGAATGTGACGTGGAGTCCCAGGATGGCTGTATGTGAGAGAGGCAGTGGGAAAGATTGGGGTGGAATCCCAGGAGCAGACTACTGCAGAAGACTGCTGTGTGTGGTGCTTTTTTCCTCTCTCGCATCCCTCTCCCTCTGTCTCTCTCTCTCATCTCCATTTCCCTCGCCTCTCTTGCACCTCTGTCTCGCTCTCATCTTTCTTTGGCATGTCTCTGAGTTGAAATTAAATGTTGAAATAATAATGATGGTAAGGATGTGACACCGTTTTGGTATGCCTCAGGCTGGGGCAAGCTGCCAGGGTCACCTCCCCTAGCAGAATTGGGAGTTTCTCTGTCAGGGACAAACCTGTGCAGATTTCTCTTCCCTCTCCCCCCTCTCTCTCTCTCTCTGTCTCTCTCTCTCTCCCCCCTTTCCCCCCCCCCATCTCTCATTTCTCTCTCCCTCCCTCTCTCATCTTTCTCCTCCTTTTCTCATCCCTCCCCCTCTTTCATCTCACCCTCTCCTTCTCTCATCCCCATCCTTCGCTCTTTCCCTTCCTCTCGATACTTTCCTCCGTCCCTGTCTCTCCCCTCCTCTCTCCTTCCCCCCGCTTTTCTCCTTCCCTTGCTATCTTTCCTGTACTCCTCCTCCCTCTCTCTGATCTCCCTTTCATCTCTCATCCCTCTGCTTCTCTCATCCATCTCCCTCCCTCTGTCACCCCTATCTCTCTCTCCCTCTCATCCCTTGCTCCCTCTCCCTTCCTCCTCCTCTCTCTCCCTCTCCCTTCCTCCTTCCCTCTCTCTGTCTCTGCGTCCCTCCATCCCTCCCTCCTCTGATCTCCCTCAGGCAGTGTCTCTCCCTGCTTTCTTCTCCAGCAGAGCCAGTCTTCCCCTGTTCCTCAGGCACTGTGCCACTCTCTCATCTATATTCAGCAGTGGGGTTACTTGCAGTGGTGTTGCGTAACTGACCTTGCGTTTGACTGGCTCTCGCTGCATTCTCTCTCTCTCTCTCTCTCTCTCTCTCTTTCTCCATTTCACACTGTGAAAGCCTGCATCCGCTTACTCACTGCTCCCTCTGGGAGCGGATGCATCCACACTTCTGTATTATTAATTCAGCTTATTAATTCAAGTTTATTCTTTTTTATTTTTATATATACATCCAGACGAGCCCAGAAGTGTGGAAAACCGCTGACTTTTGTTTAAAGCCGGATTTTTAAAACAGACCTTTCAAGCGTTTTATTATTTTATAATGTTTTTAAATGGCACCTAGGGTTTTTTAGACGGTCACTGCTTTTTTATCCATATTTCATTCGTCAGCAGTCGGTGCAGAGTACCCAGAATGCACCCCTTCGCTGGGGAGTGTCTGCAGCGCTGGTCAGGGAGCCGTGAGGCCTGTCATTGTGGTGTTGGACAGCAGTGTGTGTACAGGAGAGGGCAGGCCCGTAATCTGCAGCCCTGCCTTCAGCCTGAGATGTCATGGCTCTTTGAAGTCAGGCCAGGAGGAGGCTTGAGCGGTTCTTCTTTTTTTTCTTTCTTTCTTTAACGGGACGTCTCCTGTCGGCCGTGGTGCCTGGTAAGTTGGCGCATGCCGCCAGCTGGTCGGGCAGTGCCAGCTACAGCAGAAAGCAGCGCATGCCAGGTGTAGGAACCAGGCCCTCCTGTGAGGATAGGCTGCGCCCGATCGCTTTCCCTGCCGGCCTGCTGTCACACTCCACCGGCCGCTGGCAGAGGAGAATGAGAGGAACACTCTTGCGCGCGCGTGTGTGTGTGTATGTACGCGTGTGTGTGTGTGTGTGTGTGTAAGATTGTGCTGGCAGGCACCCCCTCCCAGCCAGAGGTGGCTTCCGAGGCTCGTCCCAGATTCAGAGTAAAGGCAGGGATGTGCATCTGCTCTGAGGCTCACTGCTCATGAGTCTGTATGACGCCTCTGCTGAACCTCTGCTCGGCTGGGAGGGGCACACGGGGGACGCAGGGTCTGTCGTGCTCCATCACACCCTGATCCCGGCTCGTCACAGCGGGCTCTGCTGCCCGCTGTACCGTCCGCTGGTGTCTGCTGCCACCTGCTGTGCGGGCTGCTCAAGAGCCCTGACATGGAGGGATCAGCATTTCTAAGTCCAGGTGTTGCAGACAGGTGAAAGGTGTGTGCGTGCGCATGTGTGTGGATAGGCGTTCTGAATTGTGACGTTTCCTGGGGTTTTCCGCAGATGTTCATCCTGGACAAGGCCGAGGGAGAGAGCTGCTCGCTGTCCGAGTTCACCATCTCCGGCTCCACCTACGCCCCCGAAGGAGAAGTGTGAGTGCCGTACTGACCCCCAGCTGTCAATCCAGCACATTGGTGACCTGACTCCCCCCCCATGTCAGGAGCACATACAGAGAGAGCAGTTTCTGTCCTGTTAGTACTCAGGGAGACTCTAATCTGAGGGACAGTGGGGGAGCAAGTAGACAGGTGCTGTTTGCATTTTCACCCACCAGCGTGTGGGACAAGATCATTTCATGGCTTGCTGGGTCGGGTGGCTGCTGTTAAATTCAATTAGATTCGACAAGCCGTTTATTCAGGGACACAGCTACAGCCATTTAGATTCCAGCACTCCCTGTTCCTGCTCACCCTCAATATCGAACACCCCTCCTTCACCCCCTCCTCTCAGTAGATTAACCCCTGCCCTCATTATTATAATCCAAGTGTTGTCCGCCAGGTCTCATATGGTGGAAACGCAGACCCCTCTTTGAGGAGGAGCTGCTTAGCGGGCTTGAACCAGGCTGACAGGAGACCAGGCATGGGGGGATAAAACCCCTCGAGCCTCGATTCCGCCGTTCTGAGCTGTAATCAGTATTCCGAGCGTGTGCTCTGGCAGTAGAATGTCCTTGGCCTGCATCTGGTATTCCCGCCGCCCGAAATAAAGGATGGCTCTGCTGGAATGGCGGGAGCTGCCTCTCTCTGCTGCTGCGCCACTGTACATGGAGTGCCTTATGTAACCCACAGTGTGCGGCAGTGGGGGTGTGCGTTTACGCCTGGGCTGATGTCGGGCTTTTTCCAGCCCCTCTGACCGCCCCCCTCCCGTCCCCCCCGTCCCCCGTCCACCTAGTCCATCAGGCTGGGGGGGACAGCAGGTTTAGTCTCGTGTCTCCCGACGAAACGACCCCCCTGGTTTACCCTGAAGTAAACCCAGAGTTAAGTACACATTACATTGCTGTCATTTAGCAGACGCTCTCATCCAGAGCCACTTACAATTTTATCCGTTTATACAGCTGGATATTTACTGAGGTTAAGTACCTCACACAAGACTACAGCGGCAGTGCCCCAGCAGGGAATCGACCCAGCAACCTGTGGGTTCCGAGGCCTGTTGCTTATCACTATGCTACACTGCCCACATTAAGCAGTAACTCCCGTGGACAGAGACACTATGCCGTACCTCAGTCAGCAGGGTCCTCCTCCCAGTCTTACCTTGTGTTCATAGGGAGGGCGTGTCTGTTTCACGAGTCGCAGCTCACAGTTCTTCACAGAGGGTCTGTGGGAGATGGGCGGCTGCCCTAGTGCAGATGGGGCCACTTACTGCCTGGAGTGTGTCTATTTATTCCCCTCTGATTGGGGGATTCTGTTTTGAAGGGCAGTGATAAAATGAGAGAATGAATTAGGGACCAAAGAGGTCATCAAGGGTCAGCCAGAGATCACCAGCCAGGGCCTGTTTTAGAATCGCCTTTGTGGAATAATTGAGTGTTCAGAGCTGAATAACAGTTATTTACGTTAAATACATTTGGTCTGACAATAATTATCTTTAGGTTTTCTTTTTTATATATTTTTAAATACAGGTCAACAGCGCTGCAGATGAGGTTAATGTAGAAACAATAGAAATAGTATGGGTTGCCATTTTTATATTGACTGTGTGTTTCCGTCTCTCTGCCAGGTTCCGTGACGGTAGGCCAGTTAAATGCTCCCAGTTCGATGCCCTGGTGGAAATGGCCACTATCTGTGCCCTATGCAACGACTCCTCTCTGGACTACAACGAGGTGGGTGTCCCAGCCCCCCTCAGAGTAATGAGTTATGAGTGGAGTTTTTGGACGGGATGTACACTAAACTGTGTGTGTGTGTGTGTGTGTGTGTGTGTGTGTGTGTGTGTGTGTGTGTGTGTGTCCGTCCCACAGTCCAAAGGGGTGTTTGAGAAAGTTGGCGAGGCCACAGAGACCGCCCTCACCTGCCTCGTGGAGAAGATGAACGTGTTTGACACCGACGTTAAGAACCTGTCCAAGATCGAGAGGGCAAACGCCTGCAACTCGGTGAGTCTCCTTCCGCAGCAGACGCTCTTATCCAGAGCGACTTGCATAGGTTTTTACATGTTATCCATTTATACCGCTGGATATTTAGAGAGGCAATTGTGGGTTACGTACCTCGCCCAAGGGTACAGCAGCAGTGCCCCAGTGGGGAATCGAACCAGCAACCTTTCTGTTACAAGTCCTGCTCCTTACCTCTATGCTACACTGCAACCAGAACCTCCTGCTAGTAAGCGGAAGGAAGGAGCTGGTCCGAATAGAACGTCTGTGGTAAAATAAGTCGTCTGGGTTGTCAGGTGATCAAGCAGCTGATGAAGAAGGAGTTCACCCTGGAGTTCTCCCGAGACAGGAAGTCTATGTCTGTGTACTGTACCCCCAACAAAGCCCGCTCTTCCATTGGCAAGATGTTCGTCAAGGTAACGTGCCCTTGCCCTTTAACCATTAAAGTTCCTCCCATGTGGATGTCATCATCATGGCTAAACATGGTTTTGCAATAACTGCTATGACTGAGGGAAAAGATGTATGATGTTTGTATACATCTATACATGTAGAATATTCAAGCTATATTTGTGGTTATTCCAGGTAAAGGTGTGATGCGTCCGAATGTGTTCTCGATTGGATGCAATGAAATGGTTGTATTTAAAAATGCTGCATGTAAAAGTATTTGGATGTCTTCTGACATGAGCACATTCTTGTTTTTGCTTATTTTCAGAATCTGTTTGCTGAATTGAAACATGTATTCGATAGCTCAACTACAGGTGTTGAAAATGAGAGAACCCTGTAAAAATGCATTTGACACCTGTTGCGATGAGGTGCGTGTGGCTTCAGTGTTCGTTACCTGTCCCGCAGGGCGCCCCGGAGGGAGTGATTGACAGGTGTACCCACGTCCGGGTGGGCAGCAACAAGGTGCCCATGACGGCGGGCGTCAAGGAGAAGATCATGTCGGTGATCAGGGAGTACGGCACAGGCCGCGATACGCTGCGCTGCCTGGCGCTGGCCACCCGCGACAACCCGCTGAAGATGGAGGAGCTGGTGCTGGTGGACACCGCCCGCTTCATCGAGTACGAGGTGAGGACTCGTCAGGTGTTTCGGCTTCAGAAAACGCAGCGAGCCCCCGAATGAATGGTCTCCCTGTGGCTGTGTGTGTATGCTGACATAGCAGTTCTATTTCGTTAGTTTTTGTCACCAGGAGCGGCACGTTTTGTTTTCAGAAACATCAGTGGTGGTGTTCTGATTAAAAGAACAGTGGAGCGTTGATGCATTCCGCAGATCTTTATTGGTGCAGGGTATTGAAAAAATAACTTGAGACCTGCCCACTGCTTTCAGGGGAATCATCAGGTTTTTCGGCTTCAGAAAGAGCAAATGAACAGTTTTCCTGTGGCTGAGCTTCTATAGCAGTTTGCAGCTCCTGGTGATAAAAACTCATTTTGTTTCTGGGGGCAAATAATGTTCTGTGTTCTGATTAAAAGGACGTTGAAGCATACACACACCTGTAGATTTCTTTACAGGTGCAGGGTAATGAAAAAATAAGTTGTAATGGAAATGAATATCCTGAATCAGCCCTGGGAAAGACCATAAGTTCTCAGCTGGGAGTGCTATAAACATGTGCAGGTGTGTCTGTAGAGTCGGCATCTGCTGATGTGTGCTAGCCGGAGCAGAGCACCAAGAGCCAGGGCAGTGGGGTGGTGTGTGGGAGGAGTGAGGGGCGTCGTGAGGTTCAGCTGTTCACCCTGTCCCCCCCCGTCCCGCGCAGAGTGACCTGACCTTCGTGGGCTGCGTGGGCATGCTGGACCCCCCGCGGACCGAGGTGGCGGGCTCCATCAAACTGTGCCGGCAGGCAGGCATCCGCGTCATCATGATCACCGGCGACAACAAGGGCACGGCGGTGGCCATCTGCCGGCGCATCGGCATCTTCACCGAGGACGACGACGTCAACCACATGGCCTTCACCGGCCGCGAGTTCGACGACCTGCCACCCCACTCCCAGCGCGAAGCCGTCATGAACGCCCGCTGCTTCGCCCGCGTCGAGCCCTCCCACAAGTCCAAGATCGTGGAGTTCCTGCAGTCCTTCGACGAGATCACCGCCATGGTGAGAGAGCGACAGGCCAACGGCCCCTCGCAGGAAATGCGACCTAAGTGAATTACATATGCATAGCGGAGCTTCACAGAGCACCATAGCAGCCCACATTTCGTCATATGTTACACGTGTTTATTATCACTTATTACACATTTATAATTATTATATGAGTATGAATAGTAATAACTCATTGTTTTTGTGCATTGGTTTTATACTGAAAATATTTTTGTACTGAGAACAAATCGTCTTTGCCTAAGTCTTTGTGTGCAGTATGGTATCTGTGGCTTTCCTGTTTGTGGGAATCTGTAAACACATACCTTGGAAATGGCAAAGGTCTCCTGTATATTTATCAGCCTACATAGGTAAGGATATTTCCAAACCCTCAATCCATTTAAGCAGGTGCTCTTATCCAGAGCGACTTGTTTTCCATTTATACAGCTAAATATTTACCGAGGTAATTCTGGGTTAAGTACCTGGCCCAAGGATACAGCAGCAGCGCCCAAGCGGGGATTCGGTTGTGAGCCCTGCTCCTTACCACTACACCACACTGGTGCCCCAGTAATGCCTGTCAGTAGTGAGGCAAGTAAATGCATTTCTTGGTGAGTAATTACTCCGCTCTGGCGGTTTCCTCACAGACGGGAGACGGGGTGAACGACGCCCCCGCCCTGAAGAAGGCGGAGATCGGCATCGCTATGGGCTCTGGCACTGCCGTGGCCAAGACGGCCTCGGAGATGGTCCTCGCCGACGACAACTTCTCCTCGATCGTGGCGGCGGTGGAAGAGGGCCGGGCCATCTACAACAACATGAAGCAGTTCATCCGCTACCTCATCTCCTCCAATGTGGGCGAGGTCGTCTGGTAAGGGCTGCACTAGACAAGGGGGGCTGACGTTATGTATGCGTGTAGCAGAGGATCCCTTTTCCACAGTTACTTGCGTGTCACCGAGTTATATAGCTGGATATTTGCTGAAGTATTTTGGGTTGAGTACCCTGCTAATGGATTCAACAAAAGCACCTCACCTGGTTGCCTTGTATCATTTTTAAAATTTTTGTCATGATCCTGTATGTGACATTTATGATCATTGGTGCATGCAGTCATGTTCCAACCTAATCTGAACTGCAGTAATGGGTCAGTAACCCCAAGGCTACAAGAATAAACTGTAACCCCACCTTAACCGTTAGCAGTTAGCGGTCACTCCCAGTTTTGCAAGGTCATGACATGACATTTTTAATGTTTTTAACGGTTTGTTTCTGTGGTCGCAGTATCTTCTTGACCGCGGCCCTGGGTTTCCCCGAGGCGCTGATCCCAGTGCAGCTGCTGTGGGTCAACCTAGTGACAGACGGTCTGCCGGCCACCGCCCTGGGCTTCAACCCCCCCGACCTGGACATCATGAACAAGCCCCCCCCGCAACGCCCGCGAGCCCCTCATCTCCGGCTGGCTCTTCTTCAGATACCTGGCCATCGGATGTGAGTGCTGTTCTCCCCTCCTGGCTCCACCTTCAGCTGGGCTCGGTGTGACTGAGGCCGCAGTGTTCTCTGTTTGGGTCTGCTCGGCCGCCTGTTCAGTTTTGCCTTCCTCCGGCTGCCCTAAAGTTGCCCCAACTCGCGAAGTTCGGTTATTACTGTAGTCATGGACACAAAGCCTCCGTCACGCCGCGCTGGCTGCAGTCAGAAAGCTGGCTTTGTGAGGTGCCACAGCTCTGTGTGGAGATGGCAAGCTGTGTGGGCTCCAAGGAGACAGCCACAGATAGCAGCAGGAGAAATATTCATCAGGCATCGCAAAACGGACTGTCATTACGGAGCAAAGACTCAGTACATCCTGCTGGTGCTGGGGCTCGTTTATCATGTGTGTGCGTGCATGTGCGTGTCTGTTTGTGTATGTTTATGTATATGTGTGTGTTTTTGTGTTTGTGTGTACGTACACGTGCCCATGTGTGTTGTACGTGTGATTTTGTGGGTGTGTTTGCATGGGTATGTTCATGTGCCCATGTATATTTGTGTGTGTGTGTGTGTGTGGTGTGTGTGTGTGTGTGTGTTGTGTGTGTGTGTTGTGTGCGTGCGTGTGCGTGTGCGTGTGTGTGTGTGTGCGCGTGCGCGCGCATGCTTGCCTGTGACTGATTGCTACTCTGCCCCCTACAGGCTATGTGGGTGCTGCCACTGTGGGAGCTGCTGCCTGGTGGTTCATTGCTGCTGAGGACGGTCCCAGAGTCACCCTGTACCAGCTGGTGAGAGAAGCTCCTCCCCCCGGTCCCGCCTGGGGTCTGTCACCCTCACACTCTCATGCCACCGAGCCCTCGGTCACACGGCTGTTCCTCTGTCCCCCTCCCAGAGCCACTTCCTGCAGTGCGCTCCTGACAACCCCGAGTTCCAGGACCTGGAGTGCAGCCTGTTCGAGTCGCCCTACCCCATGACCATGGCCCTGTCCGTGCTGGTCACCATCGAGATGTGCAACGCCCTGAACAGGTGAGTCAGTGACGGCCCTCTCCCCGTACCTGGAGAGCACACACAGAGGGTTCTCATTGCATCTTCCAGGTCCCAGTACTGAAGTATATCTTAATGCACCGTGTCATTCAACACACTGCATTAGCTGCTTTCATTTCATTTGCTCCTATTTCAAAAGCTCCAGCGCAGCCGAGAGCATTCCAGCTCTTCCTATTGGTGAATGGTAACGTTTGACCAGCCTACTGCTGTGGGACAGAAGAAAGTGAATAGGATTGTAGAGTCTTGAGGCAGTCTGAGAACAGTCCCGCCTACCCCAAGCCTGTGGCCTCACGCTGCCCTCTCTCCAGAGATGGCGCTGGCCACAGGTCCCATGTCTTTGCCCCATCTAACCCCGGCGCTCTCTCTCTCTCTCTGCCCCGCAGCCTTTCGGAGAACCAGTCCCTGCTGCGCATGCCCCCCTGGGAGAACGTGTGGCTGCTGGGGGCCATCTGCCTGTCCATGTCCCTGCACTTCCTCATCCTCTACGTGGAGCCGCTGCCGGTAAGAGCCCGCCTTCAGCGGAAGGACCTGGGGGGGGGTTTAACTTACTGCTCCCCCACGCGCGTACACGCCTGTGTGTATGTCTGTTAGTATGTGTGTGTGTGTGAGCATGTGAGTAAATGCGTGTGTGAGAGAGAGAGAGAGTATGTGAGTGTATATGCGCACGCTGATGCATGCCCAATAAGGTGGCAGTCAGCCTTCTCCCCTCTGTGGAGTCAGAGGCTGGCTGGGCCCTCTTCGCTGTGCAGGTTCCACCGGCAGTAACAGTATTCTGCAGGGCTGTGTGTTTCCTCACCGCTCTTGTTATCGTAGCGCGCAGGCGGTGTGCTTCACCTCTCCCCTGCCGGCCGCTGAGCGCAGCTCCCTGGCACCTCGCTCTGCTGGCAGGACCGGGCGGCGCTTTGCAGTCTTTAGGGCATAGCTTCAGCTTCAGCTTCAGCTTCAGCGGTTGCTGGGTTCCCGTAATCTCCGCTTCAGGGCTGTTTGCAGCCTGCAGACCGCAAAGCATGACTCTCTCCAGGAAGAGAACGTTCTGTCGCCGCTGCCGCCAAAGCCGCTGCCTGGATGAGTAATCTGCTCCTCCTGTTAATTGGTTGGATTTCTATCGGGCGGAATGCAAATGAAAAGCTGTGTACAGAGATAGCCCAACAGTCTCTGAGTCTGAAGGATTTGAAGGCCACCCTTAACAGCCTCATCTGTGGAAAAGAACATGTTCTGCTTCTCCTGGTGTGCAGTGTAACGCTTCCCTCTCCCCCCGCAGATCATCTTCCAGATCACCCCTCTGAACGTGACGCAGTGGCTGATGGTGCTGAAAATCTCTCTGCCCGTCATCCTCCTGGACGAGCTGCTCAAGTTCATCGCCCGCAACTACCTGGAGCCCGGTAAAGACCTGGAGCGGCCGGCCGGCGGGTCCGGCCCCCTGTCGGCATGCGCCGACGGCGTGTCCTGGCCCTTCGTGGCTGTCTTCTTGCCCCTGGTGCTGTGGCTCTACAGCACCGACACTAACGTGGCCGACATGTTCTGGTCCTGACTGACATGAGCACGAGCACGAGTGTCCCCACCCCCCAATCCCCCGTCCCCGTGTGCCGTGGTGCGAGTGGCCAGATTAACACAAAACAACGACAACCCCTAACAGCAGCTCGAGATTTCACCGAGGGGAACCCGCGTACAGCCACACAAAGTTAAGTCACCATTTGCACTCGTAACCCCACCGCACCCATCGTTCCAGGGGCCGTTCACCGAGACGGTCAGAGAACCATCATCGCCAGTTTCTGTCATTCCTTCTTTTTTTAACATTTTTTTTTAAGATATGTATATTTTTAATGGATTGAGAATGTAATTTGTCCTGATTTCTCATTTCAAAGCAAATCTTTTTTTTTTTTTTTTTTTTTTTTATTATTCCTCTCCTCCCAATTACTCTCCCCTTTAAATATATATACATACATAGTGAGATATTTAAGAACTGTCCAATGACATTACATGTACAGAGATTTAACACTATTTTATGCAAACTGTTTTTTGTAGTTTTGGAGAGGAGTAGCGGAGGGAGGGGTACCTGCTGTGTACAGGACTGTTTACTAATGTATTACCATTGTGTCTTCAGTATGAACTTACGACGGATGATCGCCGAGTGGCCTGCTAACGGGGGGAGGAGTCTTGAACGAATGAATGAGTATTTATGTCGACTTAAAAAAAAAAAAAAAAAAACGACCTGGAAGGAAAAACTGCATGTTCTGTGTTACTTGCATGTGGGTTTTCTGTTGTTTTTTTTGTTTGTTTTTTTAAAAATTGATTTATGTTTCCCTCCCCATCTAATGTTTTGCATTCCTTTTTTTCCCCCCTCTTTTTTAATTCCTTTTTTGTACTCAAGCGTTTTTTTCTGCATTAGGCAGAGCACAGCTACCTCAATACACATAACGTCCCTTTCCTCCGGATACTGCCCCTCTGACATACACCCCAGCCTCTCTAACTAAGCTTCTCAGTGCAGATGTCATACTAAGTCTTGAGGTATGCCCATTTTCCCTTGTGCAGAAAAAAAACAATAAAATGGCCTCCTTCTCCCCTGGTTCATTGTTCTTTCTCTATTTTAAGGACATTTTTTTAGTTGTCATTTTGGTTTGGGGGGGGGGGGTTAAAGATGTAAATTTTTACCTTTTTTTGTTTGATTTCAGAGGAGTGGTAGAGCAGTAAATATCCAGCAAATCTGTCACTGAATATCTGGACCTGAACGCAACACAACACACCAGAACCAGATCTTTACCATTGTTTTCCTTCCTCATGAACAATACACTCACTGAAACATTATTTAGGTTGGTTGTCTTAATTTAGAAGCATTTCTGCATCTTACATAACATTATTTCAATACTAGTAATATATATGTGCACATACTGTACTTGAATATGTATAAATACGCCAAGTGGCTGGTTATTTAATCTATTGAGCACAAGTAATACTGTGGTCTGGACCTGCTGTGGTCTGATTCCCCTGAAGGAATTTTGCACAAATCTAGGGGAGACTTCCTTGGCCATATCATCGCCCCAGCCGTAAAGGCGAGGGGTTTGCTAGTAGAAAAGTCTGTAAATCTGTACATAGCACATTACCAAAATAGTAAATCTGTGTATAAGTTTTAAGGTTTGTCCATACTGTCACACTAATCCTAGTTTACACGGGCGTGTCTAAGACAATAAACTAGCGTACCACTGGAGAGCATGCTTCCGGCAGTATCAGGACCGCAGAGCTTTTCTTCTCATTCCGAAAGTGTGTGTGTGTGTATGTGTGTTTGTGTGTGTGTGTGTGTTTTTTTTTTTTTTTAAACAAGCCTAACTGTGCCATTTCTTTCAATGCCTTCCAATCGCTTCCCTCACAGAGTGAGTATCCTAGCCTGCATGTCCTAACTCCACCCTCATTGGTTGTTCCCTCATTGCATCATAATCGCACACACTCGCCCAAGCCCCGCCTATCCCTTCCCGCCTCACACAGCACCCACCAATCAGGTGACTGTCCTCACTGTGGTCCTACAGGCCTTTGTGTAGGCTTTGAATAGTGCTTAAACAGCTTCAGAGGGGAGGGAAAAGCGAGGTTTTTGGTTTGGTAGAAGGCTGTGTGGTAGAGTGGCCTGTTAACAAGAGGGCGTGTCCTCCTTTTCTGTTTTCCAGTCTGTTCTGCTGTATATATCTAGCGTTGGGTGTGTGTCCTCTTCTGATTTTGGTTTTAACAGCTCAGACAAAGTGCTAGGGCAGAGTGTGGAAATGGTGCTGTTTATTTAGTCACATGTAGAACCGCCCCCACCACCTGGACTTGCATAAAGGGGGTAACACCGAGGCACCGGGCCTTTTGATAGATCCAGATCTAAATAAAGATGTTCCCAGCTGTAGTGGGTGATTGATGGCGGTGTCTATCCATAGCTGTTCGGCGCTGAGCGTCTCTCCTAAATCAGCCCCTTAAAAAGATGAATGGGAGGTGTCAGCTGTTGGGATAAAGCAGGAGAAAGGAGTGGCAGTCACCGGTTTGCACATTCCCCGGGTGCCACACAGTGTTTGGATAGGAGGTGATGGGGTTTTTTTTTTTTTTTTTTTTTTTAACTCGGGTAAGCATGAATCCATGTCTGCTGAGGCATTCTGAAAATTAACAGCTCTGGCCTTTACTTCGCACCGGCCACCTCTCACCTGCTCCCTCCGCCCCCTGCTTCGGCCACTCCAAGAGCCGCTAACACGCCTATCAGTGGCACTGGTGTCGTTTTGCTTGTGACCCATGTCAGGAGAGGAATTACTCTTTAGTGCCACCAGGTGGAAGTCACAGCTCTACCCTTTTCACTTCCATCCACCATCCATCGGCAGAGAAGCAGCTCGCCCAGTGACACATCTGTGTGTGTGTGCCTGGCACTGGTCACTCTCCAGTTTGAACCAATCCCAGCATTCCTTCTCATTTACTCACTTTAATCTGTTAACACGTTGCATGACCGCCTTTGCAGTGTGAATTTGCTAGGGTTTCTAGGATGAAAAATGAAATATGTGTGACATTTAAACGAGAGAAGGGTGCTAGGGGATATTTTCATATTTTCATTTTGTAGTTGTTTTGTAAATTACAGCTGTGTTTTTGTGGGTTGACCAACCACAATGCCAAAAGAAATTTATATGATTAATCTTGCAGAGCTCTCACTTTCAAGTTCTTAAGCTAACTTGAAATATTAATATATTTTTTAAAACACATTTGCAGTGCACCTGATGTTCTGACAGATCAGACTGTAGCTCTGACGACCAGTGTTTTTTTGTTTTTTTTTTTTTACACAGTAGTTGCATCTTTATCTGCAGGGATCACAGATGAGCCATCACTGAAACAGTGTTATCACCACTGCCAAGCTCTGCTCAGTGAGAGAGTGACTTGCTCAGTCAGGCTGCAAACACAGTCCCTGCCTCATGATTTATAGACAAGGGTTTGAGAGCAAAAGTTTCATTTTATTTTTCCCTACCCATTTCATTTCTGTCTCTATGTCTCTGCTCTTGTGCTTTGACCTCTTGTTTCTCTCCTCTGATTGGTCTCTCTCTCCTCTCTCTCTCTCTGCAGCTCGGGCAGAGTAAGCCCACCTCCTCCTCTAAAGTCCTTTGCAGGAACTGTGAAGTTTTGCTTTAGTGTTGTGCATGTGTGTTTTGAGCAACACCACATTCTCCAAGACCTGCATGAAAAAAAAATGTGCAAAGAAAAAAAAATGCATATCTATATAATTACAAAAAAAACTTGTGACAAAAAAAGAGAAAATGGTGTATTTTTTAAATGGACAATGAACAGTGTTTTAGGACATTGAAATACTAAAAAAGGCCAGTCATCTGTATGTTAGGCAGTCCTGCCTGCGTACATCCTCAATGCATGGAGACAGACCTTCGCTTAGCCTTCAACCTTAATGAGGATATGAGGAGTTTTCATGCCACCTTTTTAAACTCTGTACAATGTCATAGTTTTATATAAATGTACAATATACAGTGATGCATGTCCAAGTTGAAAAGTAGCCAAAACTATTTTATCATCAGAAATTTCTATTATAGCTATGTATAATGCCATTTAATATGTAATTAAATGCTATAAAAAATATCCATTTACATAGAAGCGGTACAACTGTTGAATGACTAAGCTCAAAACCACCAATTCATCTTTTCCTAAGGAAATCTTTTTTTTGGGGGGGTGTGCAAAATAACCAAATAGATCTTTTTTGTTTCGCACTGTAATGTAACTTATTTAATGAGATTCTGCAGTATCTGGGCAGGTGGTGGTGGTGGTGGTGCAGCCAAACTGTGATGCATTTTCTTATGAAAGAAGCAGTCAGTCCTTTTTAAACAGGATGTTTGAACCCCGAACAAACTGTAAATAAGAGCTACTGTTTATTTCAGCGCTGACGATTGTAACGTGCATCACACGGACTTGTGGTTTCAGGTAAATAAAACTGATTATACATGATTTGCGTGAGTGTGCCTGACTGAACAGCTCTCCTGGGAAAGGCCCCGGCCTGAGGAGGAATCGCAGTCTCACCAGGTTCCATCACACACAAACACTGCATGTGTGTGCCGCACCGGTTCTCCTGGACCAGAGAACTCACCTCAGACTGACACTTCCTGGTCATGTAAGGAAACGCATCGTGAGCGATCACAGCCGAATTTGGCTTATCCTGTCTTTTTCAGCTTTTGCATTACTCTGCATCTAATAGGCAGACTTCATTTCCACCACAATCCAGCGCTGTGTGCCCAAACCATGTAATTACAATATGTCATTTAGCGGATGCTTCCAAAATAGTGCATCACAATGCTAAGAGTAGTTATCAAGAAGTACAACAGGTCGGTAAGATACTGAGTTAAGTGCTAAACTAGTGTAGAGTGCCTTTCTGTTTGCTTTTTTTTTAATAGAAAATAGGGATAGATAGAGAAGAAACTCAAGAGAAACTCATCTCTTCAAAACTTCTCTTGAAGGCACCCAGGGGGTGTGTTGTACGGACGTAATGCACGTTTTGCCCCAAAAAACAAGTGACACCAACAGCTCAGAAAGGCTCCCAATACCTGAGAAACACGCTGCACTGCAGACGCAACACCACTGCCATGATTTTATTTCCTTTACGCTCCTAAACGACACAAGTTCATGTTATATATATGTATATGTACAGCACACTACACTGTGTTATAAACATCTGTATAAGGAACCCCCCTCCCCACCCACCACCTTCCCCCATCATCAGTTATAGTGCCAAGAATGCAATTCAGAAGAAACCAGTACATGATTGGCATGAAGCATTCTTTTTCTCAAAGAACACAGAGAAAGAGCAGGCCACAAAAGTCATTCATCAGAAAAAGAGAAAAAAAAAAACCGATATGAACATTTTATGATGCAAAAAATTACATAAGACAAAAGCTTAAAAACCTGTATGACAGCAGCCATACAGGAACAGGGAACAGACAGCACCCTGAAAAAAGACACTGAATAAAGAGACTGCAGAAAATCCTTCTCCCGTTCTGTATGTATATATACACACGCACGCACACGTACACGAGGAACATCATCCCACACAAGTCCTCGCACAGCAGATCTCATGCAGTTGGCCCAGCTCCTGCAACGTCACGGAACTGACAGAGGCCCTACATGGGTGGGCAGGTGTGGGGGTGATGGCGTGCCACACCCTCTCACCCAAGCAGGGCGTGTGTCACCCTCCCCCCCCGGGGCACAGGTCCCACCCTAACACACAGATAATATGGGGACTTACTGAATGCAATAACTGATTGGGAGGGAGTGTGGGTGGGACTGTGATATGGGGCCCTGTGCAGGGGGGCTGGGGGTGGGTGACTCTGAGGAGCTGGGCCGGGGGTCACTGCATGCCGAACCACTGCTCCTGGTCAGCCCACTGCGCCGCCTCGCTGTCACTGCCCTCCAGGTCCCCGTCCTCCCCGCTGCCCTCCATGTCGTCCCCATCCTCCTCCACCGTGGCGTCCGTCGGGCTCTCCTCCTTCTCCATCTTCTGCATGCCCTCCAGGGACTTCTGGTCGTTGGGGTCCAGGCTGAAAGCAGAGAGAAAGAGCAGTGGTCACCCTGCCTTCTGCTAACCCGGTTCCCACCTCACTGTATCCACAGTGGCAGCAAGGCAAAACTTACTTACTGGTTTACTGAACCTCCTCTTACACACTCTTTAATAGGCATTCATATACAAATCCTCAGAAACCACAGTTACTTCAGTTAGGTATCTTGGTTTCTGGCTCAGGCGTTCTTGGTATCTGGATTTCCTCGATTTGAGTCTTTGATGCAATTGCCACAGGTCAACACTAGAGGGCACCCTGCACTAACCTGTACAGTAAACAATGAGGCCATGTAAAGTGCACTGAACCAGAAATTGAGGAGGTCTTAAAAATGCTAAACTGACATTTAATTCCTTTAATGCGTTCACTTGATATTTTGCTTTGTCAGGGTTCCTGGTATTTGTATGTTCCTTAGGGACTCAACATTTTGTGCTCCTGCTGGTGCAACCTCACATTGCCCATAGTGGAAAATTTACAATGAGATCTATTCTTTTGATAGTATTGAATGTGTTTCTTAAATTAGCTTGTTGTGACAGTCTAAGTGATGAAGTCAAAGGAGATTTCTACACATATATCTGATTTTCAAACATCCACACAAATATGTGTCTGATACATCTCAAAACATCAACTCCTGCAATTTGTTACCTGAGTGCTATGCTATACTGGTCCATTGCCTCTTGGTAGTCGTTGACTGCCACCAGGAAATCTCCCAACATCCTGTGCAACACACAGTCACTCTGATTGGCCAGGGCGTGTCGCAGTAAAGCGATGCCTTCTTCGTATTTCTGTTCCCTACCTGGAACAAGAAAATAAAAACACAACCTTGGCTATCATGTGCCACTAATCTCTATACCTAGTTTACAGGAAATACAGGCAATCTAAGTACAAGGACACTGTAAGTCTAAACACTACAAAAACCTATCCACATTTTTACAGTAGTGCAGTACATTAACTGGTCCTGGGGGCATAGTGTTGATATCAACTGGAACAGGAAATGACCTGTCAGTTAATTAGGTTAATTGAACTGGTAGGTGCATACTGATCATCTTTTGACATTTCTGAATTAATTTTTTTTAAATCCATTGTGAAAGAAATAGTGGTGTTTGAGGAGTATGTGTTAGAAGAAAATTACACTTCATTCAACATATTGAATCAAGAGTGGTTAGCTGTTTCAATCACACTTAACTGACTGAATTAGTTGCCCAGTTCATTGTGCTAGGCCTCACTGAACAATTACTGTTAATCAATAAATCTGAATAGCTTTGTAATTTTTCAGGGGCTCAAATGGATAGAAATGACATCCAGAAAATAATTCACTTGTATCCTTCTGTTAGAACAACGATGTTTGTAATATCCAGTCTCAGTAAGAACAAGCTAACAGCAGAGACGTGTTAAGTGATGTCATATCCAGAGCTCAGCTAAAATACGGCCCAGTAAATACGGTGGGTTTCCCAATGGTCCTAGGAAATAACCCCATTAATGAGCGCCCCCAACTGCTGCAGCGGAGCAGTGCGGAGCTGTTCCTGCGTTCTTTGGTGAGATTTACCCTGAGCATCCCGAAACACATATTCGCCCCCCCCCCCCCCACTCACTCAAAAGCTCCGCCTTCTTCACCACAGCCTTGATGTAGTCGGGCCTCTGGGCCAGCGCTTTGTCCAGCAGGGTCTTGGCCTTCTCCTGGGTCAGAGGGTCCTCCAGGCACACTGTGGCCAGGATGGTCAGAGTCTGGGCGTTGGCTCCCAGCGTCTTGTAAATGTTGTTGGCCATCCCCATGGCCTCCCGGATCCCGTTGGAGGCCAGGTAACAGTCGATCAGTCCTGGCAGGAGGAAGCGGAAACCATAACGTTGAATGTAAAAGGAATTAAGTTCACTGCTTCTGTAGCCAACACTGTGATTACCGTTGCTGCTCTCTGGGGGTTCTGATCCAGGGTGTATATAACAGCCATGTCTGTGTGTCTTGCATGAAACCTTATACCTGTATATGCAGCTTGCTTTCCAATGGAGATATCAGTGTAAAGTAAAACACCACTGTCCCACTTGATATTTGATCCCATAATTACATGATCACTGGCCAAGAGTCAGCCCCCAAACCGCTATGTGGCAAACTACAGTATCTCTCCTCCACATATCCATTCTCCACCAAATAGCTCATTATTATGACCAGATGTTGGAGTTTGGGGGGTTTTTTGCCCTCTGCCTCAGCCTTGCCTTCGTAGCAGTCCAGGCGGCAGGGGGCCAGGCGCATGGCCTCTCGGAAGTGGATGATGGCCTCCTGCACCCGGCCCATGTTGCGCAGCGCTGCCCCCTTCAGGAGGAGGGCCTGCACACTGTTGCTGTTCAGCTGAATGGCCTTGGCGCCCAGGTAGAGGGCACGTGAGTAGCGCTTGCTGTAGAAACTGTGGCAGCTGGAGGGAGAAGGGGGGGGGGGGGGGGGGGAAACACAGGCAATGTCACACCAAGGACGTCCTGTCACTTCTCTCTTTCCTTCTTTCATTCGGTTTCCCACACAACGTGGGGTGACAGTGTAGCATAGTGCTAAGGAGCAGGGGTCGTAACCGAAACGTCGCTGCTGTATCCAGCTGTACAAATGGACATGTAAAAATTGTAACCTATGAAAGTTGATTTGGATAAGAGCATCTGCTAAATGACAATAATGGAATGTAATGTAAAGTAACATCTGAAGTTCTGCACTTACACAGCCATGCCTTTTTGGGCAACTACTCCCAACCCCTTTTCTCCTACTTTTAAGCCTAGTGGATTTCTAAACTCTGATAACCTCAGAAATGTAAATGTAGGCTAAGGGTTATTGCACATTTATTCATTTGGCAGATGCTTTTATCCAAAGCAACTTACAAGTGCAACAGAGTACAACACAAGCAAAAAGCCATATAAGGAGTCAACAATACTAGAAAATATTACAAGTCTACATGGTGCCTCATAACGGGCCATTACATACAGACACTGATCAGAGTAACACAAGCACTGTGCCACGCATTCACTGCAGCTCTCACCCGGATATGACCCAGGGCTCGGCGTGCTGGTCTGAGATGTTGAACAATCGTCCTCCAAGGACCTCCACATCCTCTAGGTGGCCCTCACGTGCCATCAGGTAGCCGTACACATCCATGCCTAAGGACACACGCCAACACCACTGCAGTTAGTCACATCAGTATACATCCTTGGCACTGAATTGTACTAATAATGGCTGCATGCACACTGCCCAGTTAGTTAGATGTATTCCACTACTGCATATAGAGAAAAGGGTTACAAAATGGCTCTTACACTGAAGAGCTAGCAATATCTGGATACAATGTAACTAAATTTGACACCATCAATGAGCAACAGGACTAACACCCTACAATGTAATATAACACTGAAAAAACATCACAGGATTACAATACAACACTTTCTACTTTCCAGCTAAACCTGTTTATAACACACATGAACAATATTCAGGTATGGTCACATGGATTGCCTGGACTTTCACCAAAATAACAAGCAAAGGTACAGAGAGATAGTGTCCATAAACCACCTTCACAGCTCCACTGTCTGATGGAGACTTGTACCTTTGATCAGATAAGGATCCAGCATCTGGGCTTGCTCAAACTTCAGGATGGCGTTCTTGGTGTCCCCCGCCCTGAAGTAGAGGTCAGCCAGGCTCACCAGCAGATCCACGTTGTCCCGTAGCAGGGACTTCTTCTCCAGAGAGCTGAGCAGGAGAGGGAGGTGGGAACATGATTCAGCTGCTGTGTAATACCCATCCTGCTTCTCATACTGATGAAACTGCATGGAGACCTTTGTGCACATGTCAGGTCATAGAAGGCAAATCATTGTTTTTCTGGTGCATACTGCAAGCTACTAGCACAACTGGAATTACCTTTCAGCTTGTGTAGTCACTTGCAAAATATTCAAAATATTCTTTTTTTTTTTACTTTTACTTTACTTTTACTTAAGTCTGTGGTAATACTCCAAGGATTGTTCAACGGGTTAATTGAAATTCT
The DNA here is from genome assembly GCF_013368585.1 of Megalops cyprinoides. NCBI lineage: Eukaryota > Metazoa > Chordata > Actinopteri > Elopiformes > Megalopidae > Megalops > Megalops cyprinoides. The sequence continues at coordinate 6,945,813 of NC_050586.1, forward strand.
GTCATTAGAAACTAATAAGTTTTTACATTTACACATAACTGCTTTGGTATATGAAAATATTACACAAATATATATTTGACAAACATTTAATGGTACAATATTGAAGGAGACCACAGATTCTTACACATCTAATTTTTTTTAACTTTGCTCCAACACATTTATAAAAAATAATCATTGTGACAATCAAAAATTCCCTGGTACACACACTATTCCACAAAAAGAGTGCCACAATCAGCCATTACCCATTTCAGAGGGGGACCAAATACAGTATCTAGGCAACCCCTCAATAACAGCAGGGCAAAGACAGAGGAAACACAACCGCCAAACAGGCTGTCTGCAAAACTGATTAAAAACAGGTAGAAGAGACTCAATAATCATTTCTGGTACGAGGCTGCCTTCTCCATGAAAAGTCAAGTCAAGAGCACATTCACACAGAAAGAGTCCCGTTTCCTCACCAGATCGTGTTTATGGCTCGCAGGTTGTCCCCGGAGTGAATGAAGGCATACGCCTTGATCCACACAGAGAGCCAGTCCAGGTTGGGAATGCTCTGAATCACATCCATGGTCATTGAGGCCACCTCAGCTCCTTTCACTGACAGGGACAGCAGACCTGGAGCAAACACATCAACAAGGGTGCTTTAATACTGAATACACCACCATGCAGTACACACCACTCATCAGAGATACGCATGTCTGCGTGGGTCACACCACTGAAGCGGCCCTTACCAATGATGGCATCAAGCGCCAGAGGACACTGTCTCAGAACTTCCTTGTAGCTGGTCACTGCGGATCGCTCCTGTCCTGCCTTTCTGTACAGATTAGCCAGCATCATGTTGATCTGCAATCAGGGGAGAACACACTGAACTGAGTTTTACTGTTTGCAACAGTCCTGTTCCAGTGGAGTAGCTTGGTTAACAATTGCATGGTGCATGACCTATGGGTTCAGTGACTGAAGGGTTAGGAACAAATTCAATGGAGTGGTGAGGGGAGTTGATACATCACTGTAAACATTTCAACATGCAGATTCCTGTAAGACAGCAGGGAGGGGGTGATCACTGTGGTTACGACTGGTCATTCGAGCGGACCTTTGGCGTTCTCTGTCGAGAGGGGATCCCATCCAGCACAGCAATAGCATCTCTGTCCAGCTTCAGAATGGTGTAGCACTCAGCAATCTTGTACTTCACTTCAATCTCAGACGGCAGGCTCTAGAATCAGGTCGACCGTACAAGAATTTCAACCATCATTAACGAGTCATAAAATTCAATGTATATGTATACATACAAAGACATGTATATCTTTGCACATGTAATAAAAATACAATTCCACCTCACTTTTTAAACACACATAAACACATTATAAAGGACACTGGAGGTCTTCACAGCACTCAAAATTCATGTATTTCACATAAATTTCACAAAAAATTATCCTGCACACGCTTGAATGAGAACAGCAAGTTTGGAGATCACAAATTGCTTGCTCACAAGCATCACTTCAGAAGAGCTGCTGCCTAAATCAGTTAAGAGAGTCATATAGACGGGCCGAGAGTGGACACAGTTACCTGCAGTAATACATCCGTATAAAAGGAATAATAACGGATCTGCGCACCGCCTGCTCTAAAGTCATACCCGTGAGCAACCTCAAGTTAGGTGGGAATCGTAGACTTGCGTACCTGTGTCTGCAACGAGGACGCCGTTCCTCCCGTAGAAGGGCGCACTTTGGAGGTTTTGCTCAGTACCTTCTTCTGCTGTAGAGCCATCCTGTACTTGCAGCCTGCATTTCTGTATTCTTTGTCGTGGAAGAGGGCGTCCGCGTGGTAGACCAGCAGCTGGTACTTCTGGGACGGGGAGAACAGTTCTCTGCGAAAAAAGGCATGTTACCTTTGTTAGATGGAGCGGGGGGCATTGGGTGTCATGAAGGCAGCACTTCGATCCACAACAGTGACAACACTGTCAGTTAGCTAGCTAACTAACTTTCTTCGCATCTCACGACAGCTACCACGGAAATGGGTTCAAACAGCTGTCAAGCGCGAACAGAAACTATTGCAGACAGGAATGATGCATAATTTCCGATCGAAACTTCACTGAGGATTATTAAGGAAGAATTCCACCATCAGTCAATTTAAAATTAGCTAACGGTAGCGTGATTGCTACACTACTTAACGTTAGTTACACTCAACAAACTCGTGAACGTTAGCTAACAAGCAGAGAACGAGTAGCTAGTATACACCTATCCGCCAAACGGAGTATAGCTACGGAGTATCTGTCTTCTTCAATAGTGATTGTTTGTTAAACGGATTGAGCTGCTAACTAGCTAACCAACTGTGTACCGGAAAGATAAAGCTTCTAAAAGGCGTTTGATACGTACGGGTTATTATTGCTCATAGTCAATAAAAGACTGCTCATTATCCGCACGTTGGAGTGAAGTCCAGCAGCTGCCATATCCCGAACATGATCTATGACATTCATGTTTAGTTGTTTGTTTATCTTGAACAATGAATATAACTAAACAGTCATCAACCGCGAGCTTGCAACGTCGCGAAGTTTACGCCTCCCTAGAAGACACAATTTATATTTGTATCAAATATGGCGCCGCAGGGTCTTGAAGTAGGTCCTTCGCCGGGATTGTTTGCTGCGTCTTAAAAGTTACTAGCTAGCTAGCCGACTATGCATACACAAAAAATAAATTTAAACCAATAACACAAATAAGCTATTATAATACTGTGCGAATATTTATATGGTATTTCAACATCATGTGTGTGTATTTGAACGAATTCCTTGTAGTTTCTGTATTATTTTATTATTCTTTTTTATTCAGGCGAGATGCTTGGGCTACTCGAATACATGCGCATGCGCTGTAAATCGGCTTAAATCACTCCAGGAGCCCTAAATGTGTCAGACACAGGGGCAGCCAGGGGAGCTAAGAAAGGCAATTGGTGGACTCCATATCATTTCCTTTTATTTGATTATCGATATTCCTTCAGCTATAGCTGCGTTCATTTTTGTAGAAGCCCACATACCATGACTGAACAATCGGCGCTGCTTCTTCGAAAACAATTGGCAGGTGAGAATTAGCTAGAAAACCTCAAATTATCTTTAAGCTACTTGCCATCTGAACGGCGCAACAGCCATTCTGAGAGCAGCTAGCTTAGCTAGTCCTGCTGTTTGTTTACATGGCTGTGTACTGTATTTGGCGACTTCAGTTCTTTGCTCCACTTCGCAAACAATGGTGTACTTGAGCGTGTTATTTTTCTTTCTCGGCTAGCCACGTTTGCCATCTTATGTTTGGACATATATCTTTTGGTTAACAAATGCTTCATGACGTTAGCTAGCGAGCTAAATTTACTTTAAACTGTCAATGCCAATGTTACGGACTGTGCTGTTTAAATAGAGCTGACTGGCTAGCTCCTGTGGCCACAATAAATGGACTTTAGCTGGCGACCTTGCAAGATAGTCAACGGGGATTACAAATCCTCGTTCGCAAGCAGCGGTAGATTTCCTTCTTGTTTTGTTAGGCAACAGGCGTTAACATATTTTTATTCAGATATATTGTTAGCTGGCTAGGTAGCTAGCTAACGAACAAAGGAATAATTAGCTTGGGAGCTAGCGAGCTACTGTAGCTACCAAGTCGTACCACTGGGTTGGAGTCCAGCTCGGTTAGCCAAACCAGCTGGCAAGAGACAAACAATTAATGCTGGAATAAAGATGAGCTAGCAACCTAACGTGGCTATATAAAGGGTCAGCTGTCTGCAACATCCATTGACTGTCCCAAGTGTCAAGGTTTCATATTTTAAATATCCCATGGCGTCGAAAGTAGTATTAAATGGAAATTCATTTATCATAAAATGCGTAAATTGGCTCGCCATACTGAATTGAATTGATGTATCACGAATTCCTTCACACGATTAGCTAGGGAGTCTGTTTAAACCACTGCAGTTACAATTTTTAAAGTAAAATTAATTCATTCTCCCAATTTCTATTTTAACAACTTACAAAAGGAACTGTGAACAATTTGTACTCTGTATTACAGAATAAATATTATGGACACTACAATACAAGCCATATTAGTTAGAGCTATAAAAAAATGCGCAAAATAATTTTAGTGCATCCTCAAAGTGGCATGCAACACTGCATTGCCTTGGTAAGTCTACAGGTCTTCCAGATTCATTGTGTCTGAGCTATACGTAGTATGGCAAGCCGTCTTGAGTACATACTGTACTTTAATTATCTGAAGCATGCATTTTTAAGACGCATCAGATTCCTGCTCTCCGTTCCACTTGAAATCTGTTTAAAGCAGAACTGTGTTAATTGAGTGTCAAGTAGGCCTTAATTCCCATGGTTGAAATCAAAGCAATTTATAGACAGCCGAGGAGAGCGCTATCTGGATCGGTCCTCACCAAGAAACATTGAAACATGAATAGTTTCTTTATTGTCCTAATTGATTCACGGTTGTGCCACTTTTCAACCCAAATCGTTAACCGAGTCTCGGTAACGACGTCCATTCTAGTTGTAATGGAAAGCAGTGATCTAAACTCGTCTGCAGCATTCAGCTCCACGTGTTTGGAATGGCCAATGGTAGCTCATTCGGGCGCTGCTTGTTTTCACTAATAGGCTTTTCTTTTCAGTCGCACATTGTCAGATGTCAGCATTTCAGTTAACCAGTTGATTCATTAATTAGCGGAAGTGTGTATGCATTGGCTGGCAATGTTGTCTGCGACAGTTAAGTGTTTTCACATGGCCTGTAGGGAAGGAAGATAAATCAGGTCATTATGTTCATCATTATGTTTATGTAATTTTTCCAAACTGACAATATAAATAACAACATTAAAGAATACAGATTTTTGAGACAAAAAGTACTTTTTGTTATTGTTTTTATGAGTTTCTTGTGGGAAGCCCTTACACCTTAATGCATAGTCGTAACTTTTCATTATAGCACTGCGTTGTACACACCAACCTGTGCAAATGTCTGTATGATAATCAACTGCATAGTTATGGGATGTTTTTTTTATGAATTGAAGTCTTAACATAACAAACATTTTGTGCTTTTAAAAATGGTTTGCATAGCCATTTCGTTGGATCGTTTATCCCAGCCATCCTGTTAGCAGATGTACAGTCTGGCATATCTGGCCTTTCCCATCAAGGTGTGCTTGACCTGTTGGCGGTGCCTGTGTGCATCCTATTGTTTCCTTCTACGTGATAAAACAGGATTCTGTTACACTGTGTTTGGATTTCAGAGCTCAACAAGAACCCCGTGGAAGGCTTTTCAGCCGGCCTGATAGACGACGATGATATCTACAAATGGGAAGTTGTCATCATAGGCCCACAGGACACGCTTTTGTAAGTGTCTGTGCGTGGAGGAGGGTTATTGAATGTCATTGACCCAGAACTGCTTTTGAGCACTTTAACAGTGTCTAGTTAGCAGTGTTTTGATTACTTTTCCATCTGTTGAACTGTCTTTGACATTTAATGAAGAAAAAGATTAAAATGTATTATATTGTTTGACATCTTTGGTGGTAAAAGTCATGAAAACCTTGTTGCCCTTTTTCTTCCGTTGCAGCGAAGGGGGATTTTTTAAGGCATACCTGACCTTTCCTTATGATTACCCATTGCGGCCTCCAAAGATGAAGTTTATTACAGAAATCTGGCATCCCAACGGTAGGATGATATTTTTTATTACCCTTTTAATGTGAATGTTTCCCCCTATGCAGCGTTATTTCCAGTTTTGAAAGGTTAGACTCCATCCCACCCTTTACGGAACACTTCTTGAATGAAGAATTCGGCTGAGCAGTCTCGATTTATTGCCCTAAAATTAATACTGGTCAATCAGTTAAACCATTAAAAATGCATTTTGATTGCCTCAGCCAGTTAAGGCACTTCTTGAGCATAGGTGGAGTCGGGTTCGAGTCTGAGCTGTGTCATTCGCGAGCAATGACTGGGAGTCCAAAACACAAGGGTAGGGTGGGTTTCATCAGCCAGGGTCCACCTGTCTCGCCACCACGGTACTTTCCATCAGCTCGTGAGGTGCCTGTGAGTCATGCAGATGGCGTCATTGGAGATGCGCTTACCATCCAATCAGAATTCACTCTGCTGTGGTGCACTATGGGACATGTAATGTGAAAAATAGCCATTGGTTGCATGTGAGTGTATTGGAGGATTGCATATGTCCCATTTCAGTATCCCTGCGCAAGCACGGATGGTGGTGGCAGAGGCAGGCTTGGTGTACTGCAGTTGGCATTTTCAAATTTGTTGGAAGAAGCATACAGAAAGTGCAAAAGAATGCATTTTGACTTGTGGAGTGCAAAGGATGGTGATCTCCTGACTCGGGACGGTGTGGATCTTGACTCCCACCACCCCAGGCTGGTGACATGACCTTGAATTGCCTTCAAACTCTTCCTCAGTGGCGAAGAACGGAGATGTGTGTATCTCCATCCTGCACGAGCCGGGGGAGGACAAGTTTGGCTACGAGAAGCCGGAGGAGAGATGGCTGCCCATCCACACAGTGGAGACCATCATGATCAGCGTTATCTCCATGCTAGCCGACCCCAACAGTGACTCGCCTGCCAATGTGGATGCTGCGGTGAGTCCCACTGCCCTGCACTAGTACAGGAGACCGCCTACACTCGTCAGAGATTCATTTTAGGGACCCCCCCCCCCAAAAATAACCTTTGAATACCCTCCTACTTCTGTTATGAAGACTTATGCCCAAAGGGGAGTCATTCCCAACACAAAATAACCACATTTAAGAGTAAGAACAGTGTGATAGTGCAACTAATATAAATATTCATATTTATGTAGTGATGCTATAATCGTGTGTAACTTGTAAGATTAATGGGTTGCCTCAGCATCCTGTAGGCCAGGAATAAAGAATGAAACCAGGGACAGTGAGAGGTTCCCTGTGCGAATATTCAGAACCGTGAGTCTGAAATGCACAACTGGCCCGTGCCCTTTTCTACAACTAAGTTAAATAACCATCTTAAAGAATGACCATCGGTTTTTGGGAGTCAGGCTGATCGTCTTTACAGTGCTGAGCATTGGGAGGCTGTCCCATCTGTGGCCGGTGCAGATGGATTTGGAAAGGTGATGGTTGCACTTCCCCTTGCAGAAAGAGTGGAGGGAGGACCCTAACGGGGAGTTCAAGAGGAAGGTGGCTCGCTGTGTAAGGAAAAGCCAAGAAATGGCGTTTGACTAAGCCTCCCATTGCTGTTATATAACATCCAGGGTAAGTAATTCAGATATGTGCGACATAACAAGACCCTTTACATCCTGTTCATAAAGTCTCCTGAGCTCAGCTGAACTGAACTCCCTATAAGGGGAGGATGCAGGATCAGAAATGACTTTCAACAGTTTTGTGATGAGCACAAGATGTTTCCTTTTTAATATTAAAGAGGAAGTTAGGGATGACAGAGTATTCTGTATAATATATACTATAATCAGTGTTTTTTGTTGGAAATATTATTGCTTTATGCAACAGAGATTACTTCATGTATTCCATTTTTTCCTTCTAGCTAAAGGAAATGGCTTCTTGAAGAAAATCAAAGTCATTCTTCAAAAAAAGGCTTTTTGCGCCATTCTTTTGCTAGTTGGGGATGCGAAACAACCAGGCAGCCATTTTGGTTGTTTCTGAAAGGCTCTTGTGTTTCTGTGAGGAATGATTGTTGGAAGTGTACCAGCTAAGTAACTTTTGATTTCCTACCTGGAAAGTGTATATTTAATTTTATTTATTTTGAAGATTATAATAATGATAATAATAATGTAAGATATGTCACTACTGTAAATGAACTTGCTTTTTTATCAGCTGCTGAACGGTTTCTACTTTATACCAGGTTTCTTATGCAATTTCTTGGGTATTTTGTTGTGGTGCTTGGAAAAAAAAAACGAAACAAAAAAAAAATAGAAAATCCAGTTTCTTTTCCCACCCCTCCCTCATAGTCACTCCTAAACATGACGAAAGCCGAACTGCAAAACGTGACGCATTCACACATTTCTTTCACCAAGGATTCAACCTTGTCTGTCAATCACTGCTGCCTTATTTTGTGTTCACTCCTCTGGTGGCCCCGCTGAGGGACTGTAAGCTGTTCCCAGGAGGCTGTTTCTCTTCAGTTTTTGATTGAATTCTTTTTAACAAACCAAAAAAGATATTATGAAAACATAAGCTGTGATTTATTTTTGTGTACATAATGATAAAGTACCATACTGGCACCTGGATTTACCTCAGCTCCAAACATATCTGGTTTGTTTTTTTTTTTCCTTTACTTGTTATATGCATTTGAAATGGTTTGTTTCGTTTTTTTTGTTTGAAGTTGTCCTTCTGGTGGAAGTACACTGACACTGCAGTGCATGTGATCAATTGCTGTTTTACTGATGTTCAACTGGCATGTACGCTACCTGCTCATTAACGTTGTTTCCTGTATGTTCTTTTCAGTGTATTTTTGTTTTTTCCATGTTCTGAGTAGCTTATTACATTGTAAATAAAAGGTATAAAAACTGAAACATTTTGTGAATAACTGTAATACCAAAAAGGCAAAATTACTATGAGGAGTTTTAACTGTTTGATTAACAATTGCAGCTTGTCAAAAACTGGTCATTTGTTCTGACCCTATCACCTTGTGAACACCTGGTGGTAAATCCAGGTATGAGCAGGCAATTCATTTCCTCGAGGTGACGTTGAGAAGGTAAGCAAAAAAAATAAGGTGGCTTAGCTATGGGAAGTGTGAATTCTGCTTGATTGCTAATTCTTGAATTAATCATTGTGATATTACGGGAATGGTGAGGTTTTAGTTGTTCTCTAGGTTGGTCATGAGAGGCCATACAGTTTGTGTTTAGCTGACATCAGACAGGAATGCCATTGTTTTTAAAGCATACTATGTCCTGTTGTTTAAATACTCTTTTAGCGCTAGCACAGTGAGTTTTGTCATGCTCGTACTTCCCCCACCGTCATGCTCTGTCCTACTTTGACCGGTGTTCACTGTATTCATGCCAGAGAAACTGAGCATATCAAATCTCATGAAGCAATACAACCAGAAAGCCACAGTGATTCCCCCTCACCTGAATGAGGTTTAAGTTAATTTTTTTTAATCTGGTTACCCTGATGTGTTTCACCTCTTGTTTTGTGAAATGTGTACTCAATCTGAGCCCCAATAAAGTGTGTAAAAACTTCCTGGACTTCTGTGACATTGAAATGCTCTCATATTAAACTGAAATATGTCTTTGATTTTACACTGGAAAAACTGGCCATGCTAGGAATTTCCTCAAACTAACAAAAACCAGAGATCATGCAATTAATAAGAAGCCCTTCTCAATTCCAGAAAATAGGTTTAGGGGTGAGGTACAGACTACATTTTGATGTACAATTTTGGACTTCAGGAATGCACAACAAATAAATTAGGGCTTTTTTTATTGTTAAGCACCAGCTTAATCAAAACAATGAAGGTGTGTTCATTTTATTATATCCATACACAGTATAAAAAAATCATTTAAGGACATCCGCACAAACAGACAAGAATGTACATATTGCAGCAAAAATCCCTGGTAGCTGTCTACTGTCCAGGTGCAGACAGGCTCTTGTTCATGAACTGTTTCTTCACAAAGCAAATCCACCACTAGAAGAAAGGACATTATCAACACGTTTCACCTACAGAGGAACAGTAACACTGGCTAAAAAATTTAGGAGATGAACTGAATTTTGCAGTCTGTCTAGATTTACTCTCATTTAGATTTTTTAATATTTAGTCTGGTGGCAGATGCACAAACCAGACCGACATACAAAAAAAAAAAAAAAGACTTCCTATTCTCATTGCCCGATTCAAAAAGAGGGCATTTTTACAGGCCCTGATTAAACCTGATCTAGGGCAAGAGGAAGTATTTGGGTAGCTAGATCGGCCAGGTATGTAATTAAGTCCTAAATGCGTGCCGTTTCAGTTCTATGAAACATTCCTACTGGGCACACAGATTTAGCTGAAAGGAGGAGGGGACAGGGCCTCACCTTGCTCGGCTTATCCGTCTGGGAGTCAAAAACACGGTCGCAAAGCCTCAGGCCTGTCTCCTGCCGGATCTGCTGTAGATAGGCTCTCATCGTCTCTGTGTAGAGGAGCACAGCTTTCACCATATTCTCCATTCAAAAAATTCTTACTGAACCAGTACCGAGTGGCTTGGCTCATGCTTTAGATACCTTTTTTATGTACTCTGCTAACACCCCCCCCCCCCATCACTCATTGCACTCATCTGTCTTTTGGTGACTTGTAAGGCAATTATACTAGTAAGCACAGTTTTGCAGCTTTGTTACCTTCTTCCTGCTTGTTGGTAGGCTTGGCATACATGGCGTTCAGAGGGAAGCCCGGCTCTCCTGGAATTGGGAAGTTGGTGATGCCCAGGGTGTACATCTCCTTCTCTCCCTGACCCTTAGAGCTACACTGTAAACATCGCAACAAGATTCAGTAAGGTCATACAAAAAACTGTTGATTTGAGTATACAGCACCAAAAAATATCCCAGAATGGAACTGGTCCACAACGTTATGGTTGACACACAGAGCCATTGGCCATTAGACCACATTCCTTGCAACGCTAAGTGCTACATGTGTCCCATCAGCCTCCTAGTTATTCTTACCTTCTGCAGCTTCTTCAGGCATTCTGAAATGTAGAGTGTCACATAAATCAAAGTCCTGTCTGCTTCATTCTGAAAAAGAAACCTTCATTTCAGTCACCTCAAAAACAAACTACGTGACATCACCTTTACTCTGCGTTTCAGTCAGGTCAGAGACTAACAAGCTGTTAGCGCATACACTAACAGTCCTGCAAGCTCAGGAAAGCTTTGTGTGTTTGAGGGTAAAGTCAAACTCAGCAGACCTTCTTCAAGACAGAATGTTCAATGGCAGAGCCACAGGGGGACCAAGCAGCCCTGCCTGTGTTCTACTCAGCAGCAAACAACCTTCAAAATGCTTCCTTTCAGGGAGAGATGTCCACAAAATAAGTTGCACCTTATAATGCTTTCTAACTGAAATGACAAAATAAAGTTATGGAAAATATATGGGGCGGATGTAGCACAGCGGTTAAGGAGCAGAACTCATAACCAAAAGATTGCCAGTTCGATTCCTGGCTGGGACACTGCTGCTGTACCCTTACACAAGGTACTTAACCCAGACTTCCCTCTGTAAATATCCAGCTGTATAAATGGATAACTTTCTAAAAACTATAAAGGATGCAAGTTGCTCTAGATGACAGCGTCAGCTAAATGCTGATAATGTAATGTAATATTGAGTATACTTATTTTAGCTTTAAGATGGGCTTACTCCACAGGTATACATGAAGCATCTTTTGATGCAGAAGGCCCACCAAAGGTAAAATCAAATAAATCACACAGGAGTGTAAGGGCAATGTGCAAGTATTCTTCTCTGATTTTACAAATTATTATTTGTCCATGCATAGTTGACATTAAACAGAACACATGCCTGACAATGATAAGAACATAGGTATAGATGAGCAAATCTACTCATCCCAGGTTGTGGAGAGTCTCACCTTGATTTCATAGTTTTTGAAGAAGACATTGGCTTTGAAGTAATAGATGGCCTCGTCAATGATGTCTTGATCTTTGGCTGAAACGGTAAATATACGCATTTATATTAACACAAGCACGCACCTTGCAGATATTTTTTAAGTGTAAAAGCCACCGCGTAGGTTCTTGGTTTGAACATTACCAAATAAGGAAGACAGCTGCAACCACGTAAAGTGGGCGGTGCCGCGGTGAACTCCCATTTCTCTCACTACAACTACTAGCACCGACATCGAAAGTCATGTCTGCCACATAAAACGTCAACAGTAAAGTTTCGCTGGTCAGTTAATACAAAAAGCCTCGCAAGGTCGACCAAAAAATCTGCCAATTAAAAAACCCAATACACACAATATTTCACAGGACTTCGAAATTACTTACTCTCTTTGGGAGCGGGACCTTTAAACTGTGTTTTCAGGGGCAGCAAAGCCATGTTCCCCACCAGTTTGGTGTCGGGGTCCATCAGATTAGAGTGGTAAGCCTACAAAAAGTAGTGTGCATTGATTTATAATCACCAGACAGTTCACACAGATATCCAACCACCTAGCTACCTAGGTTGTTGGCCATTTACTACATTAGTTCTCCTATGGTTCGCCCCTTTCATGTAACTCGCTTTCAAAAAATTGCATTTACTTCGGTAACTTTCTGGTAAATTACAATCGCTATTAGTATATCCATCGTAGCCAGCTAATTCTGGTCATTTCCGTATCTATGACACTGACAGCTAGCTATTGTCGCTTGCACTACTTTGTTGGCAGTTATTAACGCTGACACTGCTAGTTGGCCAAATAGCTTCACATTGTAACGCCGTTTTGGAGAGATCAATGGTATTAAGGGTGTGATATAACTAGAAACTTAGCTAACCAACCAACTATAACATCCCAATAAGCAGTACACCATCTAAGACAGTCGACTAGGTAACGTTAACTAGCTAAATGCCATTCAAGCTCACTCAGCTAACGCACAGAACAACTTCCTTAGCGGGTACGAGCTAGCAATTAGCTATTGGCGAGCTACTGTGACACTAGAAGAGATTAGACCTGGTTAGTAAATACACTCATTACACACAAAAGACACACATATTACAGAAGCAGAAATCACAGAAAATGAAAATATTAAGCCAAGATTTCTTACTGGCATCTTCACTGTGCAACTCAGCAAACTGGCCACAAACAGCAAATTTACGGGGCGCAGCACAGAGGAAATACCACTGGTTTCTTCGTGTTTCAACAGGGTTGTTGCATCAGCTAAATGTGCATTACTGCCATCTAATGTACCGGAGGGTGAGTACGAGATACAGGGAAATCATGTACATTTTTAGTTGAAGCGTAATGTTGTTTCACATTTAATCTGTGATGTTGTAGCCTATGTTTATCGAAATGTCTTGATATGAAAAACATTTATATTGCACATCAAAAATTCATGCATCTGTCAAATAGGTGCCAATGTAGTATTCCAATTTAAATGGTGAAAATTAATCTATTGAAAAAAACATTTCCATGTAGGCTACAAAAAAAAGAAAGAAAAAAAACCCAGGGGTAAAAAGCTGAGCCGAAATTCTAGCAGTCACGATGTTTACAAATATTCCACTTAATCCTCATCCGAAAAATGCTCCAGCAGATAAATGTGAAACTTGAAAGGGACCTGGTCTCCTTTGGTTACTTGACATTCAACAGTGTTGCTGGATACGGTCAACACAGAGTGAAGCTGGCCGTCACTTCTCAGTTGCATCGAAAGACACAGCTCTCTTTCCAAAAATGCTACCTAAATATTTATTATTCTGACTATAAGCCTGCAAGGTTTATTTCTCTATATATGTAATTAGCTCTGTTCCAAAATTCTTGCTGTTCTTAATCTGTCACCATAATAGCTTTGTACTATGGATAAGCATCAAACAAAATGTACAAATAAAAACCGTTCACAATTAGTTCAATAATATTTTCAAATAGTTAATGTATGCACTGTTAATGAAACATTCAAATCCGATTAAAGCTAGCTCAAATAAAGTTATGACCTAACAAAAATTATGTATCACATGTAGACACCAAAGCTCTGGAATCAGAAATATACATTAGATATAGATAGAGGGCTTTGGGAACATCGCTACGTACACTGCTGAAAATGATGGTATTTCAAAATAAAAATCCACCCGCTTATTCAGACACGCAGGCGCGGGAGAGTCGCACTTTGTGCAGCCTACGTCCCGCTGTACTGTCACGCGAGTTTTCCGGTATGCGAGTGTGTCTGGCACACTGGAGTAACGTGAACCGCAGTAGTTAAATCTACGTGCTTAACATTTATTTCCATTTTGCGAAAAACATAAATCATGAGAAAACAAGTGACGTTCGTAGAAGAAGAAAACAGTAACGGAGACCATCTAAACCGACACGACAGCAGTCGCTACTTAGCAACGAGGTAAGGATGGATAACCTGATATCACTGCATAGGTCAGATAATCTGTGATTCCGACAGCAGAAACTAGCTAAATCCATTACTTTTTGCAAATTTCAGGCAAAGAGCTATTTTATTTTATTTATTTTATTATGCAATTTTCTATCACTGCAAATATTGCTATTATTAGACTAGTGATACACACAATGTAGCCTACTAACAGCTGTTGTGCTGTTGCCCACCTTCATGGGACGTTGAATAAATTGATTACTTTAATTTATATCTGCATTTAAATTTGCCATTTAAATCTCTATATTCACTCTGATAGTCCTGATTACTGTATTGGACAGTTAAGTATTAAATATCTCGTTTTATAACTGTACAGACATGTATTTTTCTAGTGCTTTCAGTTCATCTCAATTGGTAACATACATTTATAACTAATAGTTGATTATTGTTGTTCCTAGGTCAGCAGGACCTTACGAACCACATAGAGGGAAATATTTAGGTATGTGCTGCACATAATTGTTTATTGTACCCAGATGCCTCCATTATCAAAGACTCATTCTGTGAGTCACCGTGCAATGTGAAACGGATTTTCCACGGGGAGCTTCTGGTGTGCGGTTACCTGTCTGTAACGCTACACCTGGTGATCTGTGAATAGGGCCACTGGAAATTGACTGTAACAGGAAGCAGCCTTCCCCTCGCACGGACCTGCTGGCACAGAGAAGGGAACACAACTGTTGCCATGTTTCCAGGCCCATCACGAGGGCCCTCGCTCCAGAAATAACACATCAAAGGGACTTTTTAAAGGGACTGTGTCACACTGAACGTTCATAAATGATGTTGTTTTGTTCGTAATTAATTAAGCAGTGAAGTATTATATACATATATATATATATATATATATATATATATATATATATATATATATATATATACAGAGACAGAGAGGCTCATGCATGCTCATTCACACATTCAAACAACTGTTCTGATCTCATTTGGCTGTCAACATCACAGGTTCTCAGAGTTTGTTCAATGGTCAAGACGCCAGCACAAAGACCCGGAGGACGTCCCATTTTAAGGCAGCACCTCAGCAGCTGTCTGAAACCCAACAGATGAAAACAATACACATTCCCAAGTCCATGATGGCTGCACCTTTTCTACAGGTAATCAGGATGATGTCTTCTTTAAGCACACACCTCAGTTACACGTGCTGATTGCAGCACGATGTTCTTCGTACCTTCTGGTTGGAGAACAACTAACATGAACTCAACAATGGATGGGGCCACAACAAGCTTTCAATCACTTTTTTGCGCCAATCAAAAGATACTTATCTCCACAGCAAGGCACTGTGATTGATTCGAAATAGTGAGTTTTTTCTATATAGATATACAGATAAAAATATGGGGTCCATGAAATCTCACTGTCCCATCACTATCCATTTCAATAGCAATTCACAATACCTATTGTATGATGACAATGCTTGTATGAAGTGCCCACACAAGCAGCAAGGTTTTTTTGCACATGCTACATAAGAACACCTGAAGTAAACTATGCATTTCCTGCATACATGCATACATTCTGAAACAGAAAGTGAATGTGTCTGAACATTATCTAAATTTGGATGTTGTAACACTGGTTGAATGTATACAGAATTATTCAGGAATATCTTATTGAGTAACTGACCATTTTAAGGAAGAGCATAACTGATGATCATATCCTGTTTACCTTCCAGCATCCTGGCCTGACACATGGACAGAAACGCTACCTGTACAGCATTGCCAATGTCTACAGCACAGATCATATGAGGAAACTAATGAAACGGCACTACCTGAATGTGCTAAATCAGTGCATTAGAGCAGGTATGGTACTCAATCATACTTAAAATAACTGGATGGAAAGTGGCAAGGACTGTATATTTGATTGTTATTCTCATTGTCATTGATTATATGGTCAATTATAACTTTACAAAATCAGGTTTTTATCTGGGTTTGTTTCTAGGTCAGAATGGATTAGCAGAAAACAGGACTCAACAGCTCAAAAAGAAGCAGGCATTTGAATGGGGCAGTAAGACAGATTCCCGATCACAAGAAAAAGCAAAACCAAATGGGGACAGACACACAGCTGCCAGGAATTCTGGGAAGATCATCCTACCCAGCATTGCTAACAGTCAGAGCAGGTGAGCAGAGAAACCATTCCAAGGAGTCTTAATGAAGATTGAAATTCTTCTAGAGAAGACAGTGTGTTCATTTTAAATTCAATAAACATGACATTTCACTGATTTGTTTTCTCAGTACTTGTAATATTACAATAAGCAAAATACTATTTATTATTATTATATATTTATTATATATTATATTATTTTATTTATTATTGTGCCCTGTGTTTTGTGGCCTGATTTACAGGACAACATCCACTACATCATATGAAAGAACTTAAGACAAATGCATACGTGGCACAAAATGGATCTGTGAAAGGCAAGGTGTTTTGAATGCACAAAATGTACATAAAGACATGGATAACAGAGTAGCTCTACTGGTTCTGTATAGCTACTGCTATAGACATGTGCTGCAGATGTGGATACAGCTACTACTGCTATAGATATGGCTACTTTATGTTGTTAGCCTTTGAAAAGACAGTGACCACCTTTGTATTTTTTTTCTGGGGTGCTCACATTAGAATGTTTTTCAGGTACAAAACGATGGGAGGACCCCCCTGAGAAACGAGAAAAGACTGAAGTAGAGGTCCTGAGGGAAAACATGAGTTCTTTGTCAATAGAACAGGAGGAAATCCTCTCAGAAACCTTAACAGACGCATCATGAAAGGAACGAGAATCTGAGGTGCGTTCAAATTCGGCAAACTGAGGCGAACGTTCCAGGCGAACGGCTTTTCTTTCAACTTTTAAATTTGAACGGTTTTGTGTGAACATTCCGAATTGTTCGGTCTCCCTTAGTCCAGCGCCCATGTCCGTCCGCCAAGAACTAACTCCTCAGACGGTTTGTGTGTGTGTTTGCAAATGTTCGCAGTGAACTCAAAGCGAACGGAAAACATTCGCAAACGTTTGCCTTTGTTCGCTAATTTGAACGCACCCTTGTACTTTACAAAACATACAGAGTAAGTAGGGTGGACTAATGAGAATTTATTTCAATGTACATAGCACAACAATATAATTAAATAAACTACCAAAGATGAACAGTGTGCTAAATGTGATTCTGTTTGTAATAACACAATATCACAAGCAGTGCTTGATGTAGTGCTGTCAGGTCAGCTTTAGTTGTACTGTGTGATGTAAGTAAAATGAGTGTGTACACTCATTAGGGATTTACATCCCTCCCTATTACAGGCTACAACACTGGATCACAAGTGCGTCTCTGCCAGCTCATGAATAGAGTTGCTGAGGTCTTTAGCAACTGCTGTATCCAAGTGATGATTGTTTCTTCTGAGCTTCCACCCACCCTGAACTGAGTGACATATTGAAAAATACAGGTGCAGATTTTGAGGTCTTTCTAAGGGCAGAGCATATGGTAATGTGATAAATTACAATCACAAAATAAGAACTCTTGGATACCAATGGATGGTGTCGTTACATTTCGAACTGTTTAGTACGCAGCATGTCAGTTTTTTGCATTTCGGGAAATATGTTAATGGTCTCGGTCTGTATTACGTTTCTTAGCATTCATAGTGCTCCTATCGGCAGAAGTGCTCCAAATAAAAACAGTATATGAGTCAGTGTTGCTAACAGTATGCGATGCTGAACAATGACAATGTCTGAGTTGACATGGAATGTTGCAGTGTACCTGTAGTCCACTGGGTGGCGCAATGCACCCACCAATCCCCCGTTACAACTGCGGGTAGAATTCGCCAAACTCCCGATGGTTTGTTAATGCAGGAATATACAAGAATACACAATTCCTTTACATTAAGTTCTGTTTATATCTTTAAATATCTCGTAAGGAAAAAATAAAATAAAAGTTTCATACAGAATATCTTAAACTAACTTTTTTTTTTTTTTTTGGTCAAAAAAACTGATGTCATGAGCTAGTTGGATAAGAGCTGAAGTGGAAAACCGTGGGACCATGATGATTGGACTCCCGGGACCCCGTATCGTGCATGCACAGCTCAATGACAAAACGGTGGCGAGCTAAGTAGGCCTCACGAGAAAGAGAGGATGAAGACTGTGACGTTAGGGACGACTAATATACCCGGTTGATGTTCACTTCCGACATGTCGCACCCGCCTCAGGTCTCCTGGAGCACCTGCAAACGAGCGCGCCAGGAGGTTATAGCCACACAGACCTAATGTAACAGCGGCCGCGTGCCGTGGTCATTTGTAATTCAGACAGCAAAAAATCGCCAGTAACGTTAATACGTGGATGTTTCCCTCACAGACCTTTTCAGGGGACTCCTAGTCAGCCAGCGGTAGCAGTTTCTCCCTGTAGTTAAAGAGTACAACTAGCTACGTTTAACTGCCGTTTAACCTGGGTTAAAATCGCCAAAATCTGACTTACCAACTGTCCAATATGAAGTGCGTCATCGAAAGAAATGGCGTAAAAGGTAGGCTGGGAAATTAGTTAGCTCCGTTAGCTGGGTTGTCAGCCGTCAAAGCTGGCCAGTTTAATGATATATTGTATACTGTCGCTGTCAGTAAATATGTTGGAAATACGCAAAATATCCATAATTTTCAGAACCTTGAAAAGAAAATATATTATTACGGTTTGGCTTGGTAGCTTGCTAACGGATTGTAAGTGATCTAATATGACCTAGTAAGTGACCCAGTCAGCTGTGATGAAAGGGCTTATGAGGGAAAGTATTTTTAAAACTGTCACCTGTTTTTTTTTTTTTTTGTTTGTTTTTTTTTTTCAATTAAATTTATTAAAATGTGGGTTTCATTTCATTAACATTGCACTGACTGTGAAATATAACTCCAGTTACCTCATAAGTCATTGAGTCGCAACTCCTGTTAGCTGTCTAAAATACCGTGAGAAGGAAAAAGGTAACGCGGGCAGTTGAGAGTTTGCTAATACGTAGCTTTGTAAGAAAGCGAGCCTGCGTCTCTTTCGCTGCTGTGTGCTGGCAGCATTTGGGAAGGCCCTTCATGCACTGGCGCGCATCGGCGAGGAGCTCTGGCTGGACCCGTTGGAGAAAGGAGTAAGTGACCTCAAGAGTGTGCTCTCACTGAACCAGAAGAATAAGAAACAAAAATGGTTTTCCAAGAAGACTGTGTACGTTACACTGAAACAAGTTTACCAAGATCTTCACGGGCCATTTCCCTCATGTTAAGCTAGCTCCGTAAGGTTTCAAAATAAAGCAAAATGTCTGTTTAGCATATAAATTGTGCATGGTCATTTGGTCAGATTATAGCATTTAGACACAAAAAGTACAGTGGGTTTCCAGTGTGCCTGTTCAGTTAGAAGTTAGACTTCTATCACGTGTGCAGTACAGTGCAGGGGCAGCAGTGTGGTGTCGTGGTAAGCAGCAGGGCTGGTAGGAGAATGGTTGCTGTTGTACACTTGGGCAAAGTACTTAACCCACAATTGCCTCAGTAAATATCCAGCTGTATAAATGGATGACATTGTAACATTAAGTTGGTCTGGACTAGAGCGTCTGCTAAATGACAATAATGTAATGTAACAGTCATGGGAAAATGCACACACGTGCGATATTTACATAAAACGTTCCAAAATTTAATTCATTTCCTAAAACTGCACCAAGTGCAGGCTGCAGACAACAGAGACCAGAATGTTAATTAAGTTAGTTAAGTCTCAACCG
Organism: Megalops cyprinoides; assembly: GCF_013368585.1. Classification (NCBI taxonomy): domain Eukaryota; kingdom Metazoa; phylum Chordata; class Actinopteri; order Elopiformes; family Megalopidae; genus Megalops; species Megalops cyprinoides. The sequence continues at coordinate 6,965,512 of NC_050586.1, forward strand.
ATGCTGTGGTGCAGTGTTCACTCTTTCCCTCTCCTGTCCTCTGTAGCTGGCCGTGAGGTCAGTGAACATGACCCACTCTGCATACGGCTGCTTCCTGTTCTCACCGCTGTTCTTCCAGGAGTACAAACCAGGCACGCCCCCGAACTCAGGGGCCAGGAAGTGCAAACTGACCATGAAGGTACAGGACAGACTGAGACACGAGAAATCAGATGCAGCTCAGCCCGTTTAAGAAAACCACATCTGTTGTCATGAGTAGAGGGTTTAATGCTCATCTGAAGTCATTCAGACATGCTGTTGCTTGAATGCGATTGGGCAAGCATCACTGCTATAGGTGTGAAACAACTGTCTGGGTACTGGTACTGTGAATAGGAAGGAGTGTTACCCCGGTTTGAAGGAGTAATAGGTGTAACAGGTGCGTATTTCCTTTGTTATAGTCTGTGCTGCCGCTTTTCCGTTGCCTAGCTACCATTGAGCGAAATGTGGAGAGGTGCAAAATATCCATCAGCATCCCTGAGTGCAGAGTGATATTCCAGTTTTTCTGCAGGCACGGTAGGTAGGCTTAGGAGTATACAGCGCAGAGGGCAGAAAAAAAGATGTTGATATGTCAGACAGGAAACTAGGTACTAAAAAGAGGATTCAACAGCAATTTGTAGTGTAATAAGTGGATAAAAAATTTCACCCAGAAATAACTTTGAAATTTTTAATAATTAAATAATTTTAAAATTGTGGCCCCTATACAATCAGATGCCTCATAGAAAATGTGTATGATAACAGATGGACCAAATTTTAGTCTATAAAAACTTAGGCATAGGTGATATGTATTGAAAAGTACAACCTTGTGCAATATAGGCAGGGTTTATTTTAGTCAGAATCAGTCTCATGTCTCATTTTGTAATTGCCCTTGAAGTTGCCCTGCAAAATTCAGGTGGTGTCAAATGGCACATTTTGTAGACACTAGGGGGCAGTGTGTCCTTTGTGGTCCTCATAAGAATTCCAATGAGTGCATTTCAGGTTAATTTTCTACAAGTGTTCCAAACTTTTCTTCTGATTATGCAGGACAGAGAGTGGTGTGACCAATCAAGAACTCTTCAGATGTACCCTGATTACCTTTTTTTCTTTTCTCTTTTGATATTAAAATCATAGCAGGGCCATGTGTCATTGAATCTCCTTAGCTAAAACACCTAAGTACAATGTGTCTGCTAATTGTATAGCACAGCTATATACAACGTTTGTTTGTATTAGACATTGTCTGTATAAAATTGGAGGATAATTATAGTAGAGTTTAGCACAGTTTACTGGTATTTTGTACAACAGGTATCACCAAAACTCACAACCTGGGTTTCCAGGAGTGTGAGGCACTCCAGGCTGTGTTTCCTGCTCATCTTTGTCCCAATGTGCTGAAAGCCCAGGCCAGGTGAGCAGGAGTCAAGGGGGATACATCTCTGTTTAGGTGACGACAGTTAAATGCTTTCCATAAGGATTTTACAAATATACATTTCACTAAAGCAGTTCATACAGGGGCAGGTGTCCATTTATGGTGTCCATTTATCCTCTTTTGTGAGAAAAAAAGGGTTTTGATATATGTCAGTAGTATGTAGATGCAGACAAGCTGATTTCATTTTTTTTACCCTTGAAATATACCCGTGAGTCATACACAAATCACCTACTTGGCGTTACAAAAATAGTCATGTTATTTTGCAAGTAGATGAAATTCGTTGTCGCCTTATTTTTTCTTTTCCCATTAGGTTTCAGAATTAGATTTTCGTAAACAAGCACTCTGGCATTCATACCAGTGACAAATGAAGCCCATCACTCACAAAGAGCAGAAATCGGTTGTACTGAGTCGTGTTTTTCTTTAGGATTTAAATAGATGTGTCAGAGAGTGTCTGTATGTGAAAATTACATAACAACATTCCCACCTTCTTTCTCCACTTTTTTCACCAGACTTCTTGGTGACATCGTGATGCACTTCCCTGTCTCTCAAGAGGAGGTTACTCTGAGTCTGACTCCTGTGAGGGTCAGTTTGAAGAATTTCTGTGAGGAGGAAAAGGGTAAGAGGTGCTTCTGCTTTGTAGTTCTGTATACGGAGTAAATCAGGGCCATTAGCAGATTGACTGTTGACTCATTAATCATTTGGGTTTTTTATCACCGGGAAATTTAAAATGCTTTCAAAGCAAGTTCAGCAGAAATTGAAATGGGAAACTGTCACAGAGTGTGCCTTGAGTAACTGCTGCTGCTGTTCATGGTACGTCTAGTCTGGTGACAGCCTGTTTATTTGGGGGGCCAGATCTCATGAGGACCGTGCACACAGAGATGTCCCTTCACCCTGAAGAGTTTGACTATTTCCAGGTCGGAGTGCACTCAGACATAACCTTCTGCCTGAAGGAGCTGAGGGTAAGGGGTTATTTTAGGAAGGGTATTTTCTTTTTATGAGGGCTTATTTATGGCCCTGGACCTAAATGTTCAGGAGACGTTGTACCTAAATATCATGTTCGGCTGAACCCACACCAGACGACTGGGCATTATTAGTTGGTACAGTGTGTGATCTAAAAAAAAAATTTGTTATTCCCACATACGCAGAAATTGAAATGCCACATAACAGTTGAGGTTCTCTCAGTTCACTGGCACAGGTCATATTGGTGGCATGGGTATCTTGTAGCTGACTACCAAACACAACAAAAACAAACTGAACTATGTACACATTTCTACGTCAATCAATTCAGTGCTAATATATCAATTTTTGGAGTAATGTACTCTAGATAAAGATCACGGAAATAAAACAGGACAAAGGAAATCTGGCAGATATGGACTGTTCATAACAGGTTAAAAACACTTGATTCTGGAATAAGGAGTCATGCTTTTCATCATTCTAAAGATCTCAGGTATTGTTATTTCTCTGTTTGCACATCGTCGTCCAGGTTACTTGGCGTTTCATTCATAAACACAGAGCAACGAGTGAAGTCATCCCTCAGCTTAAGTTACATCTGATTAGGTCTGTATTGTTTGTACTGTACTGTAGGTCTGTACTGTATTGCATCTGAGGCGTTTACAACAAGCAGACGTTGGCCTCTCTTATAGTCTGTCAGTTGGGTCATTCAGATGGCGTGCCTGAGGGTCTGAAGGCCCCTCACCCCCCTGTGACCGAAGGACAAAACATATTTGTCGTTAATCATAAACCTCAGTCCAGGTAGGCCCGATTCTGATTGTCCCCAGTCCCACGCCCTTTGCCCCCATTCTACAGAGCGTGTTTGATCAGCACATGCTACGGGACGCCCCCCCGCCGAGCACAGCCTCTCATTACACGCCACCAGCGTAGAACCCCCCCCGTACGCAGTGCTGCGTGATCCCGTCCGGTGCTGATTCCCTCCGGCAGGTGGACCTGGCCTCGCATAATTGAGCTGCCTACCTGTCACATTGAGTTACAGGGGACGCCCCGCGTTCGGGGGGAGACGCTGGTGCCAGGGCAGTAAAGCACAGCGAACACATGACTGCCCTTTTCACGGTGATTTAACACGCACCCTGAGACAGGTGGGGGGGGGGGTTCAGGGAACCCAGCGAGCTTAACCTGCCCTTGGTCATCTGCATGTCCGTGTGAGAGAGCGGCAGTGAAACAGGCGCATAGGTTGGCATAGGTTGGCGGAGGACAGAATGCACTGGTTTGCACAGGACCTCCACTGCCTTGGATGTCAGCCTGTACACACCCCTCCACCCCTGCCTGTAACCGGTTTTGAATAATGAGTCTGTGTCCCTTTAGGGCTTGCTGTCCTTCGCTGAGTCCCACTGCCTGCCTGTGACCATCCACTTTGGGACACCTGGGAAGTAAGCATATTCCAGAACGTGTTAGATTAATGGTTGTAAACTCCTGGCCCGGGCTCAGTGGCTGCCTACTGCCCAGCATTGTGGTCCACTTAAGTGGTGGGAAAAAGGCAGTTTTGCCCTTTGAATCAGTGAGACGATTGGTCAGCTTCACCTCAGTTGAGTAGTCCATGGAGGCAGGGACATAGACCTCCGACGCTCCCTGTCAGCTTTGGTTAGGTCTCATCTGCGGGCGAATTCAGGCAGGTGCTGGAACAGGCGACCAGGCAAAGAGCATACAGGCTACGCTAACGTTCATTGCATGTTAGTGCTGATGAATGTTAGCATTCATTACATTAACATCAGTGTTAGTGAGGTTTGGGGTTGGTGTCGTTCTCTCTCTCAGGCCGGTGTCCTTCTCTGTGGAGGACATGGTGCTGGAAGCCACCTTTGTGCTGGCCACTCTGGCTGACCCTGAGGAGACGACCCCTCCCCACACCCCAGCCCAGGCCCAGGCCACGCCCGCTGCTACACCAAGGTAACTGTCACCACCCTCACAAACTGTCCTCCAACCTCCATCTCCTCCTCAGGGGCCAATATTATTATAAGGACTGGAAGCGTTGCATAGAAATAGAATAGAATGGAAATTTCCTTCATCAAATGTCCGGCCGTTTAAATAGATGGCGTGCAAGAGATTGTAGGTTGCTCTGGATAAGAGCGTCCACTAAGCAAATAATGCAATCTAAGGATGACCGGGCTTATTTCACAGAAAAGGTGATGGCGTGAGACACGTGGGAGCTCTGTCAGCTGTCAGTACCCTGAGGGCGGGCGTGATTCAGAAAGGGCTCACGCAAACACACAGCCTCACACAACTGCATGAACAAAGAATTAATAATTCAACACTAAAATAACTAAATAAATAAATAAATAAATCCACTCCACTGCCCTCTGACAACCACATCTTGTGGAAGCCAGCAGGCGTTTTGTCTAGACCCGGTCATCCACTTAACCTGCTGGAGCTCTCAGTGGGTGGCAGGGGTTGAACGCAGGCTTACCGTGGCTCTGAAGCAGGGCAGGTGTCCGTCTATCTGGGGCACGGGAGTTCTCTGGCAGGGCCCTTAGGTCATAATGACCCGAAAACCTTCCATGGCCCTGTTAGCATCTGCGCTGTGCTGTGTGCCAGGGAGGAGGCTTGTGCTAGACCCAACCAGCCTGCCAAGCATGAGTGAACACCAGGGTCGCCTGTGCACCCTGCGTGTGAGCTGACAGAGTCAGCGCTGAACTGGCACTCATACCAATGTATGGTTCAGTTCTTACTTATTCACCCTGAAGAGAAGGCCAATAGAGAAAGTTCCCCAGTGGGGGTGTATCTCTGTTTCCCTGTGCCCAAACTTGCAGCTTTCAAAATAACAGCCAATGGAGCATGATTTTACTTGACCTGCGTCAACCACTGTAGAAAATCACAGGGCTTTTCCTCCCCTCAGTCTAAAAATACTCAGGAAAATCAGTAGATGGGGATTTACTCAGCTAATTTCTATTTGTAAAGACTCGCGTGCACAAATCCTGTGTGATGTGTTCACAATAGCAGCGCTAACAATAGCTCCTTAGCAGACAGGCAGGCAGGAAAATTAGATTCAGTTCAGCAGCAGTATATATATATCAGGCATACGGAAACAGTTGTTGGAACACCAGTAATTAGTCAACATTATTTTCTCACTCTCTGTGACAAGTGTCAAAGTTTCCTCTACGGCAGTGTTTCTCTACCCTGCTCCTGGAGGACCGCTGTCCTGCATATCTTCTATCTATCCTTGCTCTACCTACCTGACTGAGCTCATCAGTAGCACTTTTGATTAGCTGAGCACACCTGATTTAATTAAGCAGCAAGGACAGATAGAAGATATGCAGGACAGCAAGGATAGATAGAAGATATGCAGGACAGGGGGCCTCCAGGAGCAGGATTGAGAAACACTGCTCTACAGTACTCTTGTGGTGTTTGCGGCTCATGCTCTGGGACAAGCCGTGACATGGCTGACCGTTCTTTGTGCAACCAGGGCTTATTTCAAAGCCCAGCTTGCTGGTCAGGGTAAGGACAGAGCATTACGCTGCCCGCAGACTGAGCTTTGCTGGCAGCAGTTCATCCGTGATGGCCTCAATTATTGCAGTGGGTGTCCGCACTAGAATCGTGCAGCTCAAGCGACTTCTGGGGTCTGTGGGTTGATGTGTTAGCACTGACTGTATCTCAGCCCTTGGAGGGTAGGGGTGACTGAGCAGTGTGACAGATACACCGGGATCGGCAGGGAGCAAGGCGAAGGTTGCCTGGCGACAGTGGTGGCTGTGCAGAAGGCACAGCTGATTTTATCGGAATGTGTGACTATTTTTTTTTTTGTGCAACCATGGCGAAAATGGGCCCTTTGGTGTGAAAAGCATGTGAGACAGACGGAGGCGTGTGTGTGTGTGTGTGTGTGGGGCGGGGGGGTCGTGTGCCCACGTGCGGGTGGACTGAGAATGATCCTTCAGCGTCCCTGGCTGGACCAGGGCCAGCGCCACCAGAGGCCTGTAGAGGGCGTTGTGGGAAGAGGCGCCTTTTTACCGCCTCTCCCTCCCATACTCACACGCACGCCTGCACGTGCCACTGCAATCTCTCACGCGGCACAAGCTCAGGCATGCACACACACACGGCCGGATTATCTACACGCTTAGGCAACTCGGCAGATCATGCAAGCACACACACACAAACACACACGTATACGCACTCATATTCTGCCCCTAAGTAGAATCTGAGTATGGTAGTGTTCTCACTTATCTTTACCAAAGGATATTCCTGAAGGTGCTGTTGTAAGTCTCAAAGTCCATTTACCCATATTGAAAAACAATATTGAACAGACACATTAAACTCAAGACAGGAAGGAATACAGATATTTACATTATTCTGTGTTCAGTTCATTTACTGAGATAGAATACTTTTTTGCTGATTTCACAATACATTTTTAACTTATATTAAATGGTTGTCAAAAACCGTTCATGGAATTTCTAATCCAGATTATTTAAGGGAAGAATCTATATTGGGAAGGATTCTCATGTACAAATGTCTTGGATATGATTTCTGCTTAAGCATGGAATTAGAATCTGGCTTGTGACTCACGACTATAGGTGAACTGAAGCACGAGTAAAGTTGCTCAACTCACTCTCAGATCTTCAGAAGCTCTCTCACAGAGTTTGCTGTAAAGGATGCATCCTGGGTTTGAAAGGGACGGTGTGTGACTGACAGATCTAGCAAGACGTGAGCATCTTACAAAGGGCAGCAGCAGCACTGGGCTGGCGTCAGAGCTGCAGTGGGACAGAGTGACAAGGAGCATAAGGCAGCAGTGTAGCATAATGGTGAGACTCAGGGCTCATAAATGAAAGGCTGCTGGTTTGATTCCCTGCTGCGGCACTTCTGCCGTACACTGGGGCAAGGTACTTAACCCATAATATTCAGCTGTGTAAATTGATTACATGTAGAAACTGTAATCTGTGTAAGTCGCTGTGCATAAAGGCATCTGCTACATGACAATAATGTAATGTAAAGGGGCAGGTCTGGTCACTCAAAGGTTGCTGGCTCGATTCCCAGCTAGAGCAGGGCTGAGGTACCCCTGAGCAGGGCACTTTACCTGAAGTGCCTCAGTAAATATCCAGCTGTATAAATTGCTAACAAATCTAAATTGCTTTGGATTAGGGTGTAAATTGTAACAGGTAGGGGAAATTTTTAAAAATTTGAAATCAAACAAAATTAAACCATAGTGAAAACAACAAAATTACTATAACCCATTGCAAACTCAGACCTTCAGACAAGAACATTACAAATTCTATGTTGTTGAAATAAACAAAAACGTTCCTCTTAAAAGCCATGGGACATGGTTTTTATGAATAAAACATGTTTTTATTCCAAGAATTTAGCAGTATGCTGACCTGCCTTTGGCCTTAATGAGTGCTTCAGTGCATTGTGGGACACGCTTTATTAATTCCTGGTAGTAAGCTCCATTACTGAAGTGGGCCATGTTGGCTTTGCACTTGTTCTACATTACAGTTCATCTGACAGATGTTCTGTGGTGTTAAGGTTGGGGCTCTGTGCAGGCCACTGCAGTGTTGTGATGTTACTCTCTTCAGACCAGGCGTCATCACACCCACAGTCACACCCGTTTTCCTGCAGATGAGGTGTCCCTTCACTAGTGATAGGATGGTGTACAATGGGTGGGTACGGTGTTGAGTAGATTAAGCAGAGCCTGCAGAGGAGGGAGGGACTGCACTCAGACAGTGACAGACGTTTCTTTTCGTTTCTTTTCCTGCAGTCTGCCCGTGTCCCCTGTTCCTGCTGAGGCCGACATCCCGCTCCACCCAGGGTGTGCGGGGGAGCTGATCGCCTCCAGCCAGGGCAGCCCTGTTTTCAATGGGCCGGCCCACATGAGAGACCTCCTCAGCCTGCACCAAGTGGGCGGGGTCAGTGAGGAGGGAGAGGTCAGAGGTCAGGGTGAGCCCAGGCTACAGGAACACATGCACATGGAGGCTGCCACGCCCACACCTGTCCCCTCAGCCACCTTGAAGGTACGGCATATGACTGACAGATGTGAGTTTGCTTATACCATTGTGCCGAGAGGGTTAAGGCATATTCCTGCTGTTCTTGTTCTACTAAGCCGACAGAGTATAAATCAGGATTCGTGCATTTTAATCTTCAAAGCTCCATATGCCAAACAAGGTGATTGACTGTTGGGGCTGGAGGGAGGTGGATTTAGGGGTTTTGTTAGTATCTCACGGTGCACAGAAAAAGTAATTAGCGTTTTGTAAACAAGGGTATCGATTTCACTCGTATGCCAAGGAAAGCAATTTCTAATGTGATTTTAAGTACATCAGGTTGAGTCTGCCTTCAAGTGAATATCAAGCGTCCCGATACTATCCACCACTATCAACCCGTCTTATCCAACTCCACTGTTTACCAACCACCTACGTAACGCAAATCAACCATTTTGTTGTGCCAGACCTCTGTTGCAGTGAAAAGTTGAAGTTTGCTGTTTGAAGGTGTATCGTATTAGTTGTCCTATACGCTGTAAGTTATACAAATCTGATAGTACTGTGTCCCCAAACAGACCTTGCTTTCAGCTGAGAACTGAGAACTGTCTCATTGTGGAACTGTACACATCCTGTCCCCGTACTGTCGCTATACTTACTGTATGCACTTTTGTAAGTCGCTGGATGGATGTTCGTGCCCGGCCAGTTTGAAAGCGCCTGGTTTAATGTTACACTGTGCAAAGCCACACGCCCTTCCACTCCAGGGGCACACTCAGTGCACTTTTGGAGAAGTGGAAAATCACTGGCAAGGATAAACAGCCTCCCGTGAGCGGTAACCACACCTCCCAGATTCTGGTACCTCCGGTGGTATGACATAACTGCAGCCTTTGAAATGCTGCGCGTACGCCCGGGTGGTTCCCACTCACTCAGTGCATACAGGTTACATGAATGACAAGCGGACGCCTCCGGTTGTGTGCACAGAGATGTATTGCCGGCATGTAAAGATGTTTGTGTTCCTCTCCAGCCGGCTCCTCCCGCACAGGGGTCTGCATCCGGGGTATTGTTTTTACCAAACAACCATTGACCTATCTTTGCATGTCAGGCAGTGTGCATTCTGCCTGCTTATGCAAAGCCCCCAGCCTGACCTTGAAACCAGGTGCTTAGTGATATACTGGAAAGAGGGATTTTGTTCCCCTCCCTCTCTCCTCCTTTGAGGCGTTGTTGCCTGGGAAGACGGTGTGAAGGTTAGCTGTGATTACCGGCTGTGCTCTGCGACAGGGACACAGGTGTCACTGGAGCAGCTGCTCCTTGCTCCTGTCCGCTGTGGCGGAACGAAACCCTCTGTCCTCTCCTCTTCTTTCAGCTCCAGCCCCAGGTGGCCCTCTGGACTTTCACTTTTGCTTGTTTGGTTTTTTCTATTAATGGAATCGAGCACCGCATCTGTGGAACATGTCTGCGCTTTTTAAAATCAGCAGCGTCAGATTTGATTGTTTTTAAGTCGTAATCATCATATTTAAGATTGTTGGAAAGCATGAAATCGTTCACAGCTTATCAGTCATCTGTCAGGCTATACATTGTGTGTTACAGGTGTGCTGGTGCATGGCAGGCTTGCACTGCATGCTGGGAGAATACTCTTTCATTAGTGTTGCATGAAAGGCCTCCTAGGAGCATTGCATCCTACACTGAGTGTGAGCTGGCAGTGGTGTGGTGTAGCAGTACAGAGGAGGGCCTGTAACCCAAAGGTTGCAGGTTTGATTCCCAGAAGAGACATAGCTGTTGTACCCTTATGTTTAATCCAAATTGCCTCGGTAAATATCCAGATGGAGGATATGCAAACTGTGCAAGCGGGTCCTGCGTGTGCTAAGCAAATGTGTAATGCGGTACGTCCGGCTGCGGTGTGTGAGATTTCGCCCCCTCTGCTGCAGTTCCGTTCCCTTCTCTTCGGCGCCCTGTCCAGTCCGCAGCCCACCGGACGGGTCCCGGTGCCGCCCAGTCTGGCGTGTGCCAGCGACACGGAGGAGGAGCCGGGAGAGGACAAGGGCACCCTCTCCCCAAAAACACTGACTGTCACAGAATGCAGAGAGATCTGATCTCCAGTGCCCTGCGGGAGCTTGGTTTATGTAGGGTCAGTCAATCCACAGAGTGCTGCTGTGTTAACTGCTGTCACAATTTTCTGTTCTATGTTGAGTGTTCATCATGTTAAATAACCAGTTTTTGAACAGTATTTTATATGGGAGGTGTTGTTTACCCCCTGTTCACTGACAGATCGCCTGCAGCGTGCCTGTCTTTTCTTATGTAATTACGTTAAAATAAGGTCTCACAGTTCCCCAGCATCACATCAAGTTCAAGTACATTCTTGTGTAAGACTTTGTAATCGAGCTAAAATGCTTTTATATAATTAAATGTTTTATGCGTAATGAAAAGTTTGGAACTCAGTGGGTAAATGGGTGGAGCCAGCACTGTAGGCAGGCAGGAGTGGATTTTCATGTTTAAATTATAAACAGACCCCTGTAGATGATAAGTGAAATTATTTGAAACAGGCCCGACATCTGACCTCTGCGGTGGCACACATGGTGCCTTATCAAAATCTGGGTGAACGAGTTCACCTGCGCAGCAATTCCCTGCAGTCCGCCTCAACACAACTCGACATGTCGTGGCACAGTGTTTTAGTACTGCGCCAATACTTTAACACTGTTCAGAACAGTCAGGGTTCATTGTGTATGTGTGTGTGTGTGTGTGTGTTAAGGGTGGGGGGTATTCTACCGACCCGACAACTCTTATAAGCCTTTGGAAAATGCATCCTCATAGAAAGTTGTGCTATACTGTCTGTGTTAACTGTGTGTGTGTGTGGCAGGGGGTAGGGAGGATGGGGGATTTCTGAAGGCAGTAAAGGAATAAGGTGTATTCACCTCACCGTTTTTTTTCCCTAAAACATCCATCAACCTGGCCTTCCCACCCCTACTCGTTCATTTTCTCCTTTGTATCAACACACAAGCAAACGTGCTTTCAGAAATATTGTCTGGCTTGATGAGTTTGGTTACCGTGAGAACAGGATTTATCCCCCCAAAAAAAAAAAACAACGGTGCAGAGCTCCAGTACCGTCGAATATGGCCTGAAAGTGCTGTACGGAGGTTTGCTGGCTTGGTTTAAGGCCCATGTGTTTATAGTAGTGTCTCATGGTTTGGCCAGGGACTGTGGAATGTATGACTAAACAGACAAGATTCTTTGGGTGGGTCCACTGTGGGTATGAGCGTGAGAGACGATATAGCATTGTACACAGTGTTCGGCAACGGCAGGGAAAACATCCTGCCTTCAGCTCAACTGATCCAGGATCAGAGGAATAGTAGGTGAGTCAGAGCTGGGGGAAAATGTGACAGCGCATTCTTGTCTCCAGATCTTGTCTTCCCTTACTACAGAGTTGAAACTGAACACTGAGATGAACTGGGTGGCAGTGTGTCCCTTAAGGTTACAGGGGACCAGATTACAAAGTTTCATGTTCAAACCTTAGATGTCGACTCAGGTTCCTGTCCTTGAGTAAGGAACTTAAATTGCTTCAGTGAATCCAGCTTTTCCTTTCTCTTTTGTCTGTCTTTCATCTATATATGCAAGTAGATGGAAGTGGATATATTATAAAGAAAATAATATTTAAAGAAACCCTAAGCAAACCAACTTGCTGTGGAGAAGGACAGCTGCTTCACTTGTAAGCAAATTTTCTTTCAGCTTCAGTTTCTAGTGGTAACTGCTTTTAACACTGCATCTTTGGGGTGGGGGTAGTGATACTTTTGTGAGAGAAAATTACATTACAGAGGAATTTTTCACTCATTTTGCAAGTGGAAGATGAAAGTATAGTCCACAAGCATTAAGACATTCTGTTAATCTGAAGATATTTTGGCTGTGTTAAAAAAAAAAAAAAAAACAAGAATCATGTAGTTTAGTATAAATACTATATTCTTTTATTTAAATATTTTACAGCTTTGAAAACATATTTACAGAATCCATATCTGCATCATTGTACTGTACACACACAAAAATATGTGCAGCTCTCGTACTAACATTGCCCATTGGTTGGTTTTTTTTTTTTTTTTAAACAATAGTTATAAACCATGTCGTAATTGCAGAAGCATGTTCACAAACTGAGCAACATGTTAGTGCAGGAGATGGGACAAGCTAGCGCTGCCACAAGGCCGCGTCTGAGGGCTGGAACTGTTTCATTGGTTAAGGCCGATATGGTGCACGTCGAGCTCACTGGTCCTCTAAACCAGCTCCAACTCTTGTACTATTAGTGGTCTCATCAGCACACCCCAACGCTCGCTCCAGACCACCACAGTGTGTCTGAGGAGGAGTGGCGTTTCACTGTGAGGAATCCACACTCCAGATGGGAGTTCTGTCCTTTAGATTTTAATCAACAATTATCAGCCCCCTAACATTCAGCGTGCCACTTAATGGCCAGCTCCTCCTCTACCCCCTCCGCTTTGCCCTCTTAGCATGACTTTAGGATGGAAGAACCCAAAACAGGACAGCATGTCTGCCGCTTATGCACCAGTGAAACAAACAGATTCCAGATATGCAACAGCTTGTCAGACAGAGAGTGCCCCAGAGTGATAATATTAAGAACAGCTTGGCCACTGAGCTACCAAAATACTGGTAACGGATGATAACAATAGCTCACTAATAGGCTAAATGCCCCCCCAAGAAGGAAAGTGACTTGGCGAGCGAGTTTCTGCTGAGAACACGCTGTTAACCGGGTAACATGCAGCACACTGCCACAGGGAGGCGATACCCTGGTCATGCCTGGTTATGGCTTACCTTACCTACTTTGGTTTTACCTAGGATTCACACAGCTACTGCTGCTCTCCCATTGGCTGTCCTATACAAAGACAAACCAGGGTACCAAGGCTCCACTACAGCACTGAATATAAATACATGATCAGCCTGTGGCCTGAGGGGGACACTGAACGTTGTAACACTGTCTGTGCATATACATTAAAGGTTCTCCTCTATTCTTTTTATGCCTTTTTTTTAAACTTGCTTAATAGCCAGATATGTGTAAAAGTAAACAGGGAAAAAACGTCTTCGCTAACCTACGTGATGCAAAGCTTTATTTTTATTTTTTTATTTTATTTTTTGTATTTCGTAAATCACAGTATTGCTTTATAATTAAGATACAAGGAAGCATGTCTTTGGTGCACCCGCTTTTATAAATGACACACGGGGTGGAAGCAGCAGAGCTGAGGTGTGAAATGCATTTGATTGTCACCCGGTTGTCCCTGCGGCCCCCTGTCTGGCACTGTCGCTGCTCCCAACGGCAGCGACGACCCAGAGGAATGCCACGCAGTCTCACATAACCACGCTCGCTCCATATATTTCTTTTATGGCAATTTGTTAATAGTAATTTCTCTTGCAGAGAAACTTGAGCGCCACAGATACAAGGTCTGTCTCTCTCTGCTCAGATGAAGCAGCCACTATATGCCCTCAGACAGCAGGGCTTACAAGGAGGAGAAAAAAAAAAAAGCTGTCAGGGTTATGTGACTCCACATGGCAGGATGTTACAATGGTTATGCTCTTCTGATTTAATGGCAAGTTAAGACCTTTGCACACGGGCAGCAGAGTTAGGCTTGAGGGATAATGACAGACAATCACACTAAAACCATCACAGGTGTAGTCTCTTCAATGAAATAAAACATTCTTGCTTTCAGAAATTGGAAAAAAAGGAAACTTAAATAATGCTTTGTAAAATCCAGATGAGAATTTTAAATAACACAATAAAAATGTCATGTACACAGTACATGTAAAAGTTGACTTTGATTTAATTATAAAACAGAAGCTGCACATTAAAGTTATGCAAATACACAGTACAAATCTACAGAAAAAAAACCTGACGTCTGCCGTGAGAGACTGAATTTCTACAAGTGTTTAACAACCTTTCACAGGCAACTAACCTGATTTAAATAGAGGCCTACGTATTTTAAAGATGGCTTTAGACTTTTTCAAACCAGGGATCAACTGTATGATAAAATGAAAGCTGGATGAGCCAAGTGAGGACACAAACCCCCCCCCACAAAAAATATATATAAAAATAAACCTTTATTATTCATATCTGACCGATCACATCTCCACTCTAAGCATTCACAGATGCTAGCATTATTTTTTGTGCGTTAATAGTATACTTTTCTCAAAGGGTTATAAAAAAATCCTCTGCAACAGACACAGAGCCCACACACACAGACACACACACACAGACACACACACACACAGACAAACATACACACAGGTGCATTTGACACACAGCTTGTAGAGCTGGGCTGGAGGATTCTCCGACCTGAGGGCTAAACCCTCCTCGCTCTCAGTCATGCAAAGCTGTGTGTACACCGCTGCTCATTCCAACAGGTGGGGAGAGTGGAGGGGGATTAAGGATTAAGTCACCACAGACGTGACCCCGCAGAGCCTCAGTTTAAAACAGTCCCCTTCCACCGGGGGCAGAGTCTGCTCCAGACCTCAAACCTATTTCCTGTGGCAACGACTCGGTTTTTCCCCTCAATCCTTCTCTCTTCATAAATCCCATAAGTTCATAACTGACAAACGTGACAATTTTAATAAAAATATATTTACATACAGTCCATTTACCAAAGATCAACTAAAATAAAATACTTAAAAAAAAAAAAATCCAATCATACATAAACATAAGTCCCCTATCCTCTACCATGTTCCACCTCTATAGAAACATAGTCTGCCAAGCCGAGGCTCCCTTTCAGACTTGCATAACTATTGCCATTAAATATTTTCCTAATTTAATTACACTTAAAGTGACCTTGTCTTGTGGCTCTTTCCACATCTTCTCCCTTAATGCCATTTCCCCCCACAGGCTAGCCTTGTACGCACATCCGAGCTACTTATCCCAAATCTGTCCTTCTTGCCCACGCCCGTGCCCCAAGGTTTCCACTTTTAGACCCAGCGGAGACCTGGCAGTCACACCACGAGAATGTTTTAGCGCACCCAAGGGAACCAAGACGATTCTTAGACGTGACACCTTTTTATCCGGACAGCTAACATCACCACTTTAATCGACTATCTCCAGAACTTCCACTCCAAAACCCTCACTCCCCAGTCACCTTCCCCCCTCCCCCCAACACCCAAGTAAACATAGGACTGCTCTGTTGAGGGACATAAAAGCTTAAAAGTGTTAATGTAGAGGAGACATAGGTGGGTTTGCTCCCAACGTCTCACCTGTCTCCACAGGTAAAGCTCTCGGGCCATTGAGGCGGGAGACACAGCGCCACGCCAAGCTCAAACGGCAAACTGACACACACAGTGACATCAGGATGTGAAATGTGTCAACCGGATTTTTTTTCCCCTCCCTCTCGTTCCATTTCAGATTTATGGCTTAAAAAATGAAGGAAAAAAAAAATTAGGCCCCGCTCTAATCTCCTTTTTATATGGGACAGAGCTGACAGTAGCTACAGTGAGCACTTGGAGCCTAACCAGAAGGGGAGGGGGAAAATGGAGGAGGGGCTGGAGGCCAAGTGGAATGACTGGACAGGAGGGGTCGGGGGTGGATGGGGGAGGGGCATGGGAAGAGGGGGCGTGGCTTAGCTGCAAAAGGAGTAAAGTCCCCAGTCCTGCCAGCAGGAGACAGACAGTACACAGGAGGAAGACAGCAGTCGGAACAGTCCCCCCCAACACAAACGCTAGTCTGTGTACTCCGCCACAATCGACAGTAGAACTGTGATGTCATCTGGCTTTCCCCCTGTGGAACACAGACAAAGGGCACCGTGTCAGGGACAATGACAGACTGAGGGGCAGATACTTAAGAGATTCTCTACACACACACACCATTCACTGAGTTCAGGCAGTAGCCAGTTTCACCCGAACAATGGGAAAACAGGAGCAAAACGGATCTAATGCACATCGTCTCTAATCTGTCGAAGCTCAACAGGTTTTTTTTTTCCTTTTTTGATTTGTTTCGATTTCTTAGTTTCCACTCTGGAATTAGCTTCCCACTGAGTTCTTGACAACCTTCAACAGTTGCCTGGTAACTGAAAACTCGAGGAAGAATGGGCCCTCTAAAATTAATTGCTCCATAAAGACCATGCAGGGGGGCTCCCCTCCCAAATTCTCAAAGCACACATCAGCACAGACTCAACTCCTTACCTCTTACATTCAGTCCATTGTCACACGCAAACTGTGCAAAAGGTGACATGTAGTTGGGATCATAGGCCAGGACGTGGGCCTGCTCTGCAATGCTTCTGGCCGTCTGCTGTATGCTCTCATAGTTGGTGTTCTAAAAATAACATGGAGGCATTGTGTTAGAGCAAAGAACTCTTTCAGGAGGAAGTCCATCAACAGCGCGCAAGCTGATAGCGCAAAAAATGGGGGAAAAAAAGTCAAGGATACACAAATTACTCATTTTGCCCAAATAAGCGAGTGCAGCATGCATTGTCTGAGGTAACAGGAAGCCCCACCTTGAGCTTTTTGAGTTCTTGCAGGATCATGTAGTCCGGCATGTTGTCGAAGAGGCCGTCCGTGGCGGTCAGGATGATATCACCCAGCTGGACATCAAAGGAGGAGCTGTCCGCCGCTTCGGGGCTGTGAGGGAAGGACAGCAACACCCAGGGGGTCAGAGTGGGGGGGTGGGGGTGGTTGGGGGCGCAGGGTCAGTCAGTACCCTCCCTGTGTGCTCAGAGGGATCACATGAGCAGGGGGCAGCACTCACAGGCTTCCTGCGGAGAGCGATGAAATCCGAGCCGAGAGCTACTCAGCTGTTAACACATTTCTCAGAGGCAGCGCTTTTTGTTTTTCAGCTTTTTAACTAATCGAGACAACGGGGATCAGAGCGTTTACGGTTATTCAAATATCGACGTTTTTTAACCCCCTGCGATAAAATGTCTAATTCCCTGCTACACGGGAGTCATGTTGCACATTAAATGATAAGAGTTATTGGTTCAGAGTGGGCGAGGCTTCCTGTAACGCGGGGCCAGACGCCACTGGTGTGAAACTCGTCCGCAACACATCCTCTGGACCCGCGGGGGCCCGTCACTTCCCACGCTTCCTTCCTGCAGCGCACGGTAACAGGCTGCGACCGTGCTAATCTCCTATGCCCGTCTGTCTGGCTGCCTGCGGCGTGGTGTCCCCCCCCCCCCCTTTGGGAAATCTGTGGCATCTGAGCCAGATAAAACCCAGGTTTTAATCTCCGTGACACCTCCCCGCTGAACCATCACTAGGCCTCTCCACCACACAGCCGGACTCAAACGGAGTCACCTCATAGCGCTTTGGTCACAATCGGCATTGTCCCCATTCCCTTCCCCTGCCCCCGTCACGGTTTACATCGTTCTTCTTTCTGACTGCTACTCGCGCATCGCTGAAATGTGTCACCAGGCGACAGGCCCCTCCGCCACCAGGTTTGTTGTGACGGGCTAAAAACAGAGTCCAAGGAGAGTGCAGCGAGTGCAAGGTCAGAGAAGGAGAGAACGTACACGACGTTCGGAGCTAGGGTTCCCCACCCTACTGACGCTACTACGGATATAGATCAGAGCCCGGAGTGTCGAGTTCAGTTCC
Organism: Megalops cyprinoides; assembly: GCF_013368585.1. NCBI lineage: Eukaryota > Metazoa > Chordata > Actinopteri > Elopiformes > Megalopidae > Megalops > Megalops cyprinoides. The sequence goes on from NC_050586.1 coordinate 6,983,401, forward strand.
TGGACGGCTGCCGTAATGCTCTGGCCTCGATTCCCCAGCACAGAGCGTGCCGTTCCAGACACCTCCCACTTCTCCTGCCTCTCGTTTCAAAGCCCATACTATAACCTTCACAGAGAGGGACTTAAAACATTACATTGATCCAGAGGGGAAAAATGTAATCACGATAGGAGGGATTAATGATGGACAGGCAAGGCTGAAGCATGAACTCTGCAGTCTGTCTCCTTTAGATAAGGGGCTTAAACCAGACGCAGCTTCTCACAAGAGTTTCACAGGTAATGAGAAGATTCTTTGCCTGGCATGTGTTACATGTCCAATCAGATCACACCAGGAGACTGGCAGGTCACTGCCAAAAGTGAGTCTGGGCAGAACACCCCATGCCATCTCTCCTGTTAAAACAGGCACGGACCTGACAGAGGTTGGCACAGTAGCGTGGGAGTAGCATGGCATGCATGAATGTGCCCTGAACCTTATAATCAACAGATTTTCATCACTGACGGATAAAACCAACCCTACAAAACTCAGTCCAAACTCCCACTCAAAAAGCCCAACATAACTTCAGACACATGTCACAGGCAGGAAATACATTTTGTTCCTTTTCCAAGATTAAGGGGGACTTTTTTTTAAAGCTCAGGGGACAACAGGCAACGTGATTGGCTGCTTTGAGGAAAGCCTCCAGCCCACTCCTCCTGTGTGATTAACCCGACTGGCTGTGGGGAGGGCAGAGATCCAGCAAACCCCCCCCCCCCCTCAGAGAGAGAGCAGACACTCCACTGCTGGCACACAGCAGGAACGAGGGCCAGCCTCACATGGCCCTGGCTCTCCGACAGACCCGTGACGTCACGATCGCCCCCGTGCTCTAGTTCAGACTGGGCTGGCTTTGCGGAAGGCAATGGTAATCTGGCTAACTTGGCACCCCCACTGGAATGACACAAGCAGATCTGCCCGAATTAAGGTGCATTCTCCACCGAGATATCCACTGCAGTAATCTAACAGAACTTTTTTTTTCCCCGTCAAAGTGAAGAGAAGTCAGTCTGAGGAGAGCACAGAAGGCCTGTGCATGGTGTTTGTATATAGTGACTGTGCTGCATGGAAGTCAGTCGTGCCAACATACCAACACACCAGAGAATGCCCACAGACACCGTCTAACCTGTTTAACACACACAGTCATTTCCGCAGCTATGCCAGCTGCCCACGGGAAAATATCACTCTGGAATGTCAGTCTTAAACTGGAGGGGGGGGGGGGGTTGGGGGCGTTGTTTGTTTGTTTACCTGTCACTGAGGACCACGCCCTCCGCCTCGGGGGGCGCAATGGACAGCTGGAAGGGCGTGTTGAAGTAGTGCTGCTGCTCGTCGGACCGGTGCACCACCTCCCCGCCGCGTACCACCAGGAAGCCCGAGTCGCCCAGGTTGGCCGTGTGCAGCCGGTGGCTCTGCCGGTCCAGCACCACAATGCAGGCCGTGCTGCTGCCTGCGGGAGAGAAGACGGCACGCTTCAGACACCGCGGGACCGCCTCCACCGCCGAAGTGCGTTACTAATGACAGGATAAAGCTCCGCTTGCATGAATGGCCTCACAGAACAGACCAGGCCAACTCCTCCGGCTACAACTCCTCTAGGCAGTTGAATAAGTAGTAAATGTTACACATTATAGGTACAGGCTCATACATAAAAATCAAACACACTTTCACGCACACGCACAGAGATACATGTGTATTTTGGTGGAATTTAGTTGAAGGATGACTTTGGTGTGACATGAATACCCCTCTCAGAATTTTCATACGTATACACACATACAAATCCTTAACTCCTTAAAACAGTGGCTCTAGGAAAGAAGGGAGGTCATTATTTGGCAGACAGTGGGAGTATGCCACAGAGGTTAACCAGCTGGAGCATGAGACCCTAATGTTGCAGGTTAGATTCTTTGGCGGAGCACTGCTGTTTTACCCTTGAGAAGGGCACATAACCTGAGCTGCTTCCAGCTGCATGCAGAGACGGGTAAACCCGCACACTGCCCTGGATTAAAGTGGCTGCCAAATAAATAAATAATGGCTGTTATTTTCGGTACATTTTGAGCACTCTGTGTGTGGAACATGCTCCTTTGGGACAACAATTTGAAAGTCCACGTGTGCGTCCCTCCCGCACATTGACCTGACCGTTCTGGGAACGGTGCCGCGTGGTGCAGCTTGCAGCAGTGACAAAAACCCAGCCGGCAGGGAGCCAAGCCTCCCCCCTGTCCCGGGACAGCAGGTCACCAACTGCGCGCCCCTGGAGGGAAAGTCACCTCTGCACCTTGACAGCTCACAGCGATGCAGAGAGCAGGGGGGTTGGGGGGTAGGGGGTTACTTTCAAAGGAGGCCTCTCAGCGAAAAAGCACGATGAGTCAGTCCGGTATCTCAAACCAGGAGTCTGAACAAAACCTGCCAACAGTGCAGCTCCAACTCACAGCAGAATGAGATCACCTTCTCTTAAACACTACCTTTAACAGAGGGAAACGCAGCAATTACCCATGAATATATACATTACACACACACACACACACACACACACACACACACACACGCACGCACAAATACATACATGCATGACACACACAGACGAGCACTGTTCTGCTATGCCATTCCCCTCCATTTTCCTAGCCTCTTATTAGTTTTGATAGTGGTCGCCTGCCTAAGGTTTTTTTGCGATTACATTGATGGATATATTTCATTTGCCTTTTTATTCAGCAATATCAAGCTTGAATTTACACTGCCCCTGTTTTGTCTGTGTGCATTTGTGTGTGTCAGTGTGCATATTTTTATGTACATCAGCTAACCCAATAAGCGTTTCATTCTGAAGCCATGTAGTAATGGGGGAGAGGCTAAAGGGACAGTGGCCGGCCAGCACTCTCCCACTGAGGCAGGAAGTCTTGGGTTTTCCTCATCTTTAGCTCAGTACATTTATCTGCTGAATCAAAGTTATGGCTTTCTATTTATTTATCCGCACACTTTGGCTGAAGAGAGGCTACGGCTTAAAGATGACAGAGGACATGGACGAAAGGTTTGGACCCACAAGCGGAAAGCAGGCCACGATTTTGGGGTTCGGCTCACAGCTCATTTGTCCTTCGCACGGATGCGGACCGAGACGAACCGCTCAAACAAAAAAAAGACTGTGGGATGTCGACTCCACCCTGCTGCTGGTGACTCATCTAGTCTCTGCACACGCTCAGCCGCCCAATCACTCCTCCCCGCGGTAACACAATCACAAGGGGGGGCTCACGAGATCGGCTCTGCACAAACGGTCTTTATTACGCGGCCCAACCCAAAAATCTCCGAAACTACTAGCAGTGGTATGGGTAGCCTACCATCCGTGTTTATGGAAAAATACAAGGCCAAGAACTTTTCTTTTTGGGGGGCGGGGAGGAGTCGTCAATTGGGCTTAGAACTAGCACGAATGCAGACGTTTCTGTGTAAATATTGGATTTTTTTCAATGAAGCCCATGTTGTTGCAGGCAGCATGTGCCCAGCAAATAGCTGTGATGGATCAAGGCAGCACCAGAGCGTGCAGTTTGCTGGCAGGGACTCGTCTCTCAAACTCACGACACAGTCTCTCTGACTCATCCTGCAGATCTGCGGTCCACCCGGACCCCGGCGAAACAGTGCCGAGCGAATAGAGAGAGAGAGAGAGCGCGCACGCTACCCTCCCACAAACATCCACCGGGGTCACGGCCCTCACCTTTGCCTGGGGGTGTGATCCACGAAACCCTCTGATGTCAGAAATGCGTTGGTGTCCTACGCACATTCGCCTTCCACAAATAGCCCTTTGCTCCACTTCCACAAAGATGGTCACCCGAACTGCGAGCAGGACGATTAAACCCAAGCTCACCTGTTTTTTCAGCCTCCCTTCCAGTCAGTTGCCCTGTAGCTCAGCTAAGCTAACTCTGGTTATTTAGCCCAGTACATTTTACATTTTACAACCGCCGCTAAAAATATTTGCAAAGGCATTTAGGCAACTTTATCTGAAGCCCCACTTCTTCAAACCACATCCTGCCTCCCCTATGTAAATCTTGCCTATTCTTATACAGTACTGTAGGGCAGACTGCACTTTGACGTTAGTTGTTTGATTATCATAGCACCTCTGTATTCAGCACGGCACAGTCCATAACAGTACTGAGTAACTGTGACGTGCTCAGATGCGGTCTGACAGTTTCAGTATGTGCCGATGCTCATAAGGCCTCGTTGCGTTCGCCTCTGTGCCTCTGCTTTGCGTCACTGTGGACAAGAGCGGCCGTCAAATGGCTGTAATTCATGTAAATGTCAATTGATGGGGGGCAGCAGGAGCTGCAGGCCTTGGGAACCCGTACCGCCACTCACCCAGCAGCGGGACTTTGTTCTGCAGGAGCTCATAGTAACTGGTGGTGAGGATGCCCACTGGGTTGCTGGGCACGAAGCGTCCCTCCTTCACCAGCCGCTCGCACGTCCTCATCAGGGTGCCGGAGAACTGCGAGGGGTCTACCCCGTAATCCCGCCAGCCGCCCACGCCATCCGCCACGCCTGGAACAGGGGGGAAAAAACACATTTGCACACGTGAGATGGGAAGCAGCTGTAGGATTCGTATCTGTATTGGCGTGCATGTAAACTGCACTTGCACACGCATGCGCATGCGCGCACACGGCAGTGTAGCATAGTGGTTACGGAGCAGGACTCATGACCAAAAGGTTGCCGGTTTGATTCCCCGTTGGGGCACTGCTGCTGTACCCTTGGGCAAAGTACTTAACCCCAAACTGCCTTAGTAAATATCCAGTTGTATAAATGGATAACATTGTCACTGATGCAAGTCGCTCTGGGTAAGAGTGTCTGCTAAATGCCAATAATGTAATGTAACGTAATGTAATGCGCGCGCACACACACACACACACACACACACACACAGCAGTACGCTAGCCCGGGAATCACGGCGTGACGTTCGCCGTTCCTGGCCAACCTGAGGCTCGGGTTACAACAAAAGCGCCAATCCGCCGTCAGCCAGTTGCTGGAAGTGATTATTGGAAAACCAAAAGCTGATTACCATATGTCACAGAGCTGAACTCCGCAAACCTGACATGAACTTACTGGTGCAGAGAGGTCCAAGAACAGCCCTACAGGGCCTCCGCCACCACTTCCTCTCATAACTGTAGAGGAGGGAGAGGACGTGCTAGAAAAGATACGGGTTTGTATGCAGGACCTTAAAGCACTGGCACATACAAGGAGGGTGCATCAGCACAGCTGCGTTTTGGCGCAATATTTGCTGTTTTGTTATTTGTTTTATTAAGAAGCGCAAGTAAATGCTTCTTGTAATGATGCCAGAAAGGCCACTTAAATTTGTCTGTTTTTTCCTTCCTTGAGAGTCATTAAAGTGAATTAAATAACAGTACACCTCCAGGCGCACTCACAGTAATTAGATGCATACAGACAATTACACCACATGCAAAACTATGCCAAAAGAACAGAACAATTTGAACTTGAATAAAGCCATAATGAAGGGAAGTAGCCTACACTTGCACACAATAGCACATCAGCCATTTTTCCTGCAACAACAACATCGTTGTTGGCGAGAAAAACAAACGCAGCAGACCAAGGGGTCTGGCACCCTGGTGGACACTGACAAAAAGGTTGGAACAGGATCAGTCGTCCTCATTAGGCCCACTGTACATATCCAGACCTGCAGCAACAGTATGGGTCTCAAATTTGTATGATCTGCTCTAAAATCATAACATTCACTGAAGCAGAACTGATCTAGAAGGGCACTGTCAGGGCACCAAGGTCAGTCGCCCCCCGCTGGCCAGGGACAGTGTGGCCCCTGATGGCGGCAGGGGAAGACGGCTCCCAGTCCCACAGCGTGAGGCAGAGCTAATTGGGACCAGACTGCCGCAGTGCGATTCATGGGCGTTCCTATCAGGCAGGCGGCCACAGACAGCACCAGCAACACTTCAGCTGCCCTGAACACACTGAAGGACTTTCAGAGAGAGAGAGCGAGAGAGGGAGAGAGAGAGAGACAGAGTGGAAACAAGCACAAGACTTCTGTCATCAGCGGTGACATTTACTGTAAAGAACAATAAGCACTGTCTTCAGCAAACACACAAACAGGAAGCGGCGGGAGTGACACGGGGTTCAGTGGGAGGGGCAAAGGACGTCACAGCAGCCTCGTGTTAAAGGAAAGCCTGACTGGACAGAACAGCCATCGGTCATCACCACCTCAGGCTCCGCCCACAGGCTGAAGGAGGACACAAGATAACAAACCGAACACGTTACTCCTTGTTCAAGCGTGGAGGAATTACAAAGAAATGCAGCGGGTCAGGAATTCACAAATAAGAGCACGAGACAACACCGCAAGATGAGGGAAGAGGAGCCACTTGAACCATCTCGACTCGTGATTTTCGGCTACATCTGAAACAAACGACAAGTGTTGTTTGCATCTTGTAAACTGATTATGTACAACTTGATCTCAGAAGTGTGTTTTTGTTATAGAGCGCTAGTATCGAGCAGAATCTGAGTGATTAGTACAGCGCTGACAATACAATCCCTGCTTGCTTTTTGGCAGGGTCTACAGACCACCTCAAAGACCATGACACCCTGCCAGGCCAGGGACAGGGGGCCAATAGAGGCTAAATTGTCACAGCCAGCAGGAACACAGTGACCACCCGCACCCCTCACCAGCTGCCCTGGGATCAGACAGGTGTGAGGGGTGACCGCTCAATCGCCACAGCTCCCTGACCCACGATCAGCTGTGCACTCAGATGCCGCTGTTGTCTCAGCTGCTGCACATGGCCTGACTGTGCAGAACTTCAAAAGGTCCTCAAGCCCGTTGCTATGAGGAAAGGAGGAGAGTCAGCAGTTGCAGGCTTTCAAAAGGTGACAAAGTTTCTCACGTTGTGCTGCACAATAGCTCACATAGTACATTAACGCAGAACGTCAAAGTCCAAACCCAGTTACTCAACCTACCACTGGTGCCAAGGCACACCTGCCTGTTTTGACACTTTTGATCTCTGGATGCAAAGATAAGGTTTTTTTTTTAAATGATTCACCAGGTTTGCTGCCAAAACAGGAGACAGCTTTTGCAATCAGACTTCAGAGACCATTCACGACAGGCCCCGGTTCTCAACTGACCCCAAAAGCTGAAGAGCGTGTTTGCGACCAGTGATAATCCCACCTTTCTGGCCACACTTGTTACTACAGGCAAGTGCTTACAGGGTTGTGATCTTTGCAAAGTCCTCGTCCTCCATGGGCCAAACATGCAAAATTCCACTCGTTCCAACCATCTCTGACCAATTCCAGCAAGCCACTCGGCCATGCTCTATGCAGCAATGCTGATTTTTCCACACAGTGGTTCTGGACAGACAGACAGCTGGTGCCACCAGGTGGATTATTGCTGAGGTCCGGTGAGACCTAATGCAGCTCAACAAAAACTGATCCAGGTTCAGCAGAGCGAGATAACCTCCCCGCTGAATACTGAGCTGCTCTCCGTTTCGCCGTTCAATAGTTTCTGCTCCTGTGGTATGCTGCTGGGGGTACTTCAGTATGCTTTCCATGAAACGCAGGCCTCCTGCTTCTGTTAACAAGAAATAACACCTTGTTCCAACCAAGGGGGGGCGGGGGGGGGGGGGCTGAGAAACAAAACTTTGACCTAGCTTGAATGTCTAAGGTAGTTTCAAAACCTGCAAGTACGGCACAGCAAGGGGAAAGGAGGAGTGGTTCTCGTATTCAGAGGAAGTTTATTATTTCTGTAATTGGCGCTTACTGGCGCGCACACAAACCTCCACGTTTTAAACAAACTGAGCACGCTCAAATGAGGCCGTCGTCGCCAGAGCCAAGACACGCAGGGATGGCCTGTGAGACATTAACAAGTCCCTCCCAGCTTCCCCTCCCCTCCCACCCTGTTCTCCTTTGCAGCGAACAGCCCTGATATGAGATTTTCCTGGAAAGGCAGTGCTCCCCGCTGCTCCTCACACACAATGCAGGAATCTGCTCGGGTGACCATAGAAGGAGTAGAACAGCAAGCTCCTGTCCTTCCCATACACATAGGGCCCAATGCGCAGCTACTCCTAGTAACAAAATAAATACGGCTGCGCTGGTCTACTACACAGGCCCTTTCAGGGGACACTTGAAAAGCAGCCGCACTGGGCAACCAATGTACAAGCAACTGCCGACTTTTCTTCCCGGTAATCTGTGACACAGCCTGCCAAGAAGTTCTCTCTCAGAGACGTCCTCTGTGACCTTACACACTGCACATAGCTGCTTCTGCACTGTGATTTTGGTCAAACGTTACTCACATATTTATTTATATATCTATCATTTTGTTATCCTTCTCTGAAGACAAGAGGAACTCAAAAGGACAGGCCCAACACACACAACAATGATGAAGTTAGGTATTCAAAGCCTGCACTGCGATTATTGTACAGTTTTGCCAACTGATTCTGCCTCACTGTGTTCTGAGCTCCATGCACCCCTTCTCAGAGGTGTGTGTGTGTGTGTGTGTGTGTGTATGTTGGGGGTGGGGGCAAAGGGGCTCAGCCCATCTGTGTCAGACTGGTGCAACATCTTTCACACACAGCGTTTAGAAACAGTCTCCGTTTTCAAACGCTGTTTTATTCAAAGGTTCTCCGGTACTCTGAAGAAGAGAAGAGGACGCTGACACCAGAGGACATCCCACAGTGTTAATGCGAATTACACAAGTGGATTTATTCCCTTACTCCCCTTTGCTTGGCTTGTGTAAGCTGGACCGAAATACAGCTTTAAGTAGGACAAGACGTACATAAGCCTACTACACAGTCTCTCTCAGGGTAATGATCCCACGCCTTAATGACAGTTTTACTGGACTGAGGACGCATTCATTCCCTGACCTGTGACATCCGATTTGCTATCTTATTAAGACTCATAATAAACAGGTCAATATTACTGTACTCACCTACCTTGCTTATCAGGAGCAGAATTCAGCACATCTGCTGCATGTTCAGCCTGAGTCCTGGGCAACAAACTGCTTGGAGGCCCAACACTGCCAGAAGAGAACTACGACCGAGGCCTTCCACCCCCTACCTCTCAGCTCTGACATGGTTTTTCCACACATACTCACACACGGTTTTTTTAAGGTTTTGTTTTGGGCTTTATGAATGAAGCCTCAGTTGTCATGAAGAAACACCGTTAAAGTGCATTGGCAACCCCTACATGTATTAACTGATTTCACTAAGGATACAGGACCCCTTACAAACAAGCTACATGATAACGACATGATCACAAGTGAATGCTTACACGTGGTCATGTTACAAGTATCACCTGGACAGGAGGATCACTGATGGTATTTGTGGACTACTGCGGATAAGACAGCCAGGGTCTTTGTGACCTCACTGGTGCTAAAGCTGGTGGAGTAATTAACAAGGACACACAGACTCAGACGCTGGACCACGAACTGAAAGACAACGCAGCAACGGATGACTACTGACTAAACAAAAAGCGTGCTTTTGTCCCAATGCGCATGTTCGTCCGATTACAGGGCAAAGATTGATAAGACCACTCTACAGAGCCCTCGCAGCCTGGGGCCTGAGGGATAAGGACTCTCTCTGCAAGTGCCCCTTCATCAAGGTCATTCTCAACACTCCCCTCTCTCCACTGGGAGAGTGCAGCCTGTGTCTGTCGTGTCAGAACACCCATCCGGTAAGGGTGAAATGTAGCCATCCTGGGGGGGGGGGGGGTGTTGTGCATTAACAGGGGGGGATAAGTCCTAGACATTTGTGTTCACTACAGCTGTGCTTGAGAGCACTCTAACTTGAGCACATCGTGAGAGATGTTTTGTCATTTTAGGTTGTCAGGAAACACCCCCCCCCCCCCCCATCCGATTCCTTGCGTTAGCCACCCTGGGCTCCAGTCTGTGAGGGATCAGGCCCCCGTATTTCAATTCATACGCCATTTGCCGTTATTCAAGCTCCAGTTTCCTTACGTAACAAAGTAAGTAGTTTCGCCAGGATCCCTGTGAGACGACTTTTACACTCCTCTTATGGCTAGCGTTTATCTGAACTCATTCACACAAAGCTACAGTAACGTTATCTGTATGTTGTATGTTTTAACAAGCCCGATAAGGCTCCAACCCAGAGCATGGGACAATCTTTCACAAGAGAGGAAGTGGGCTGTATATTATATTTAAGTGTTGTCTATCTAAGAAAATGCCAGTTTCATGAATTCAGTTGTTTCAGATGGTAAAACATTTAAGTGTGGCTGATATACTGGCAAAATTGTACATACCAGATTGATTTGTGGGGTAGTCTCTCACCTAGGGTAATATATGTCACCGTTAAAGCTACTCATGTAGTCAAAAGATTTTGTAACTAACACATCTATTGGGTCATCCTCAGACATTAATTAAACAAAGACTAACCCATTAAATCAGCGTAGGACAGAAATATCTAAATACATTTATTGTAATCACACAAGGATTCCTTTTCAGTTTGAAGACCCACATTAAAATAATAATTGTGTTTTTAAAAATGGCTCAGGGCTAAAGCAGATGATACAGCATTCAAAAGGAGGGGCAACTGCTCCAATTGCCTCTCCTTGCTTCAGCATCCACAAAAAAAAAAACATATTTTACATGCGTGATACTTAAGGAGAGAGGTCTCCTTGCTGTAGAGACCAAGCTGTGCAAAGAAGGGGGAGCTCAACAGAGTCCCTCGGCGGGTTGGAATGACTCACTCGTCCGGTTTATTTGGAGTGGACTCTTTTGCCATTGTCAGCCCGCGAGAGCTGCAATGCCTATCATATTGCGATGATGAGAACGATAATGGCAGGGGAAGAATGGGAGTCGTGCTTGCCACAGTCCTCATCACTGAGAAGTAATGGTAGGTACAAAACATCCCCAGCACATCAGATGAATCAGTCCTCCGGGGTCATGTGCCCCTCGCTCCTTTAATTTGTGTTCACTCTCTGCCACCTCAGACAGCACAGGGAAACACACAACTGTGGGTAGTGCAGTAAAAGCACAGCCATTCTGTCCGATATTCATCCATGCGTAGCGCGTTTTTGCAAATCCCTTTTCTCCACTGCACATATTTTTGTACAGCATGCAAATTGTTTAGACGGATCTTGAGTTAACCACCCCCACGTTTCACAAGCGACACGAGATGGAATTTTGATTTTGAGGCCACATTCAAACTTGCTTCGAACAATGTCTACTTAGTCGATTGTGCTTATTCTTAATGCTGCTTACAACAGCAGGCACAAGGCCCAGAACGTGATTCTACTATTCGTGCCTTTAGTTAACGATATGACTTTGCTCCAAGAAGACATGCTCGCTAAGGTCACATTAATCATGCTGCCTTTGTAGTCTGCAGCCACATCGCGTGCAAACATGCTAGCCGTGGCACAGTGTCCTGAACTCAGTAACATCTTCCCTGTTGTCTGCTTGCTATAGGCCCTAGAGACGCAGTGTACCGAAAACGTACACGAATTCTCCATGAGTCATTTAAGGACACCGTGTTTCCCCGTATGCAACGTTACGTTATGAGAAACGTGATAGATTTCGTCAACATGGCTGCCCCCATTGCTTGACCACTCTGACCTTAAACAGCACTAACCGGTTTCAACGAGTGTAATATTAAAACAACACTAAACAGATAAAAAATGTCGATGCTTGTGATGCCAAACGTAATCATAAATCTCTCGAGAACAAAATGTACGGGACTTCCCAGTTGGCCCTTTGTGGCTGCATAGTAGGCTATCGTAGCTAACGTTAGCTAGTTAGTTCTGCAGCATGCCAATTATTTGGGCAGCTAATGTTGGGTGGTATCAGCTCGGGATGGAAACTAGGTAGCGATACATGATAACTTCTTACCTAAGACCCTATTCGATTTACAATGAGGACTGTATATTTCCATGAACGTGGAGCAACCGCAGTAGTTTTGCGTGGTGTCCGTTTCCCCTTTGTTTTCCAACAATAGGGACTACCAACACACGTTTTCGCTGCTACGCATCTGCGTTGAAAAAATAAGGAGTTCGCTACTTTCTGGGTAAAAGGTCACGGCAGAAAGTCAGGGGAACGCTGTACAACCGTATAATCTACATTAAGAGTAGCACTAAATGAAGTATCAAGTATTTTGTGAAGCGACAAAACAATGTAGCTACCAGTAAATTAAAACCAAAGAATCTAACGGGTGATAGCACAACATTTAAGTGTGCAGGTGACTGCTTGCTAGTTATCTTACATACCGGCAGCGTGCGAGGGTCATACAGCTATGCGTGATGGAATATAAAGACAAAGCGTTACCTAACCGCTCTCTCAACAGCTAAACTAGCTAGCTAAATACAATCATGTTACTTTCCAGAAGTAAGCGACACGTAGCTAGGTAGTTGAAATTGGCTGGCTACGTACACATTTTAATGGCTGATCTAGAAAACGCATTTGTAATAACCAGTTAGCTAGCTGGGTAACCTTTGCGACCCGACCACGATAAATGGATTTGACTCCAGAAAACACGCACATTGTCGAGCTAGCTAAATTGTCCAGTTACCTAGCTGGGTACACCAGCCGACTTAAATAGCCAGCTACTTTAATGGACACAGAAGTTGCTAACCGCACTTACCCAAGACATCGGCGGATCTATGGCGAGCTATGAAGCAGGCGTCATCACCGTAACACATCCCTTTCTTCAAAATCCCCTTGCGGAAATCTTTTCCGAATCCACAGCTCGCTGTCACCAGGCTGTAATCCCGGCTATCTGTTTGGGAAAGTCCGCCGAGGACAGCCCTGGCAACCAGTCTTCCATAGGAAAGTACGGAGAACATCCCCCAAAGAGAGAGCGTCCGTCGAGCAAGCCTGCCTACCCTGCTAGCCTCACTCTCCACGTCCTGTCTCGATCGCGATCCCCCTTGAAACGAACAACAACATCCGCCACAAAAGAAGAGGAGAAAGCGCCACAGTCTGAAACAGCTCCGGCGGACAACTCGCTCAGTTGTGGTTTCCCCCCACAAGTCCAAGACGTGTTAAAAAATGAGAACAGCTCTTTAAGTTTCGGCGGATTTAACAGGCCGGGTTCCTCCAACGTGCTCCATTGACACAGCCATCTTTCCGCGACTCGCACAAGATTACACAAACACCCGGGTCCCGGCGAGGGAGCTGTAGAGAGAGCTAGTGGACTTCGAGTCTTGTGACTCCTGCCTAGCTGACGTCACGTATCGTTATGCAAATGTACTTTTTCCATATAAGGCCGTCAATAGTGGCCCTATGCTTTATTATTCGCCCAAATTCTATTGATGTGCGTATTATGTTTCATTATTTTTACAAAGAACATGCTAAAAACGACACGCAAACTCCTGCTAGCTTATGGAATATATTCAAAATGTGCACACATCGCTACGTATCCATGGGGGAGAAACATATAAACTGCATTTTGTTAAAAGTTACAGTCGTGATCAATACACGTACAATTACACTGAAGAGAAGGCAGTAATTTATTATGTGCCTGACGTCGTAGTTTATTAACAATAATAATTAGTTTCAGTACACTGCATGTTATGGTTACCGAGACTACAGCTAGTTAATAAGGCAGTAAGTTTTATTTTGAAAGTAACAATACACATGTAGTCAATTATGCTTCCACTGCGAGAGCAGAATGAGGTAAGTGGAAGATGCCGTAATCACCCCAAATGCTTGGATACCTCTCGCACTCGTCTATTTTGCTTTTCTCCTCGGACACAACGCGCATTTGCCAGTAAATGCTTCCGATGAATCACGTGGGGACTCAACACCAATCAGAGAAGAGTGCGCATTGTCTACGAAAATTAAACCAAGACGCGCTTTTTAAACGGAAAGCACCGTATCACCGTATTTCTAAGGTGCAGAACCAGAGAGCTCTAGGCATAAAACAATGACGTTCAAAGCAAGTTAATCACATCTTGTACCGAGAAGTGGAAAAGAGCTTCATCCCGCTAAACTTATATATCAGTTTAATAGGGCCTACCTTTTAACTGCACGTGTTCTTTAAAACGCACTCATATGTGGGAGAACCCTTAATTTCAGAATGCAGTCCACGTAGAGGAGAGTGTGTCCACCACAAAAAACAACATGCGACAGTGTATGGCCTACTTTGTAATCAATTTATCAAACTAAAGAAAAGACCGATCGCTTTTGTGTCAGTGACAATCATTTACAACAGCTTGAGGAACAAGTGGAGTGCCAGCCCGAGAAACTGAAACATGCAGTCTCTCTGATAACATCCCACCCGAACATCTGGTTATCGCTGCCCCTTAAAACGAGCCCTCTTTGGGTTTTCGTGAAAAGTGACAGTGTGTTTTGTTCAGGACAGTAAAGCAGGGAAAGGAGTCTGCAGTGCTCACTCGACCGCGTTTAATTTAACGTTATTTCAAATGATGCGTGGATTGTTAACCGAGAGTGCAAATTAGAGCACAGTTTTGCGTTTTTCTGCCCTATCCGAAGGCAAAGCTGACTTCCGATGGCGTCAGTATTACGTCAAGTGCTGTAGCGAGGCATCATCAGCGACATCTGTGCGCGCTTTAGAGTAATGATACTATGATTTATTACTTGCAGAACTGGATAGTGCCGGGAAATGCAATCAAATTGGCCGGTCAGGAGTCTTGCCTGTTTTTTAACAACCATTGTATGACCGCTAAACAGAGAGGAAATGGGTAATTTTATTTGTCTTACTTGAGTAGTATGCCATTTGTACAGTGTCCATATTATATACACGTACATGGTTTACGCATGGCTACCAACAAGGATAATGACTGAGAAAGTGGAATCAACACAGAGTATTAATTGCCAGTTCTATTATTTTGAGTCAAAAGTTTTATCCGCATTGTGTTAGAAATGTAGACTGAAGGAGCTGACCCTTTCAGTCCCAGCAATCTCCTTTATTCTGTTATCTCCACAGTCCTGTCCATTAGTACAGTTGTGCAATTGTATTGTAAACTAATGAGTGGTGAGTATCGAATGTGACATTAATTGTAATTAGGATACGATTACATGCCTTGTTATCCATCTCATTGCAGACACTGTTTTTCTCCAGTTTGTGTGAGTTCAGCAGCTGATCGATAAGGCTGTAGCCTGCTCTGATACATTAAATTAACCCACACCTTGTATCCATACACACTGTCAACCAATTGTAAATATGGCATTACATTTTTGATAAACGGAAAATGGTTATGTGTTCAATTTGCTTTGTAAATTGTGACTTTGGAGAGATAGGATTGTAGTACATGCATGTCTAGGAGTGGATTTATTTCTGGTCAGTTTGCACTTCAGTGATTTGTTTTTCTTGTCTGAGTCCCCACAAGGGAAAAATTTAAATGTCACCTAAGGAAGTTTGCAGGAGGTTGTGATGAATTGTATGGCCAAACAACCACACCATCTCTAGATACTTGCTAACAGTTGCCATGTTGCAGTGGCTGATGCTAACTGCAACTGTTTTATAGGCCTTAATGTCATTTTTGAGACCATGTGTACTGATGCACACATGGGTTGTATCCATACTTCATAGAAGCCATTGTATAGTTGCAAATATTGTGTAATGCCTAAATGGCCTTAACAAACTCAACAGAACCATTGGTCCTAAAACTGAGAAAAGAGCAGTGGCTTTCACATTGTTTCCATTAGGAAAAAACAATGACTGTTGGTGATAAAGGGAACAGTAATTAACCACAGGATGGAAAGACTTAACAGATGCTTGCCAGAATAATGATAAATGTACTCCATTTATATGCACTTTAGTTTGCCAGACTATGGTTCATTTTGAGTGCAAGCATATGGGAGCAAAGACACAGTGTACCTTCATGATGAATTCTGAGTCCTTTTAAATCAGTTCTGTTTTTTCAGTACGCCAATGCAGTTTATATGTAGAAGAGACGCGGCTCCAAGGATGACTCACCTGCAGTTGTCTGCAGGCTCTGAACGCTCTGAAGCCTTAATTTGCAGTTAGCACCTGAGAGAGCAGGTCTTGCCAGTCAGTATACACTGCTTATGAAGTATGACCTTGCAACCAAAAGGTGACAGTCACCATGAAAAAGCAAAATTGTTCAGTTCCTAATAGTGTGGAGATCTTGAAAGTATCTGTGATACTTTATAGATTGATTTAGAAATATTAGTAAGTGAATCAGTAAATTCATTCCAGGTTTTGAGAGAGTGTCCTCAGTAGGACAAAACAGATCATACATGTCCAATATGTCACAAACCAATACAACAAAAGATTCTTTGACTCCCTGCTACTAATCTTTCTTGTTTTAAATGTAGAAATATCCTATTTGTGTGTGTGTGTGTGCGTGTGCACACACAGTTACCTCTCCAAGGAGCAGGGGACCTATAGCTCTTACTCAAAGCCCTGTTCTTACAGTGCTATGCCAGTCTGCTGATCTATGCCCCCATTTGGGCACCATTCCCCCACCATAGAGTCACTTGACTTAAACAGTACCTCATCTCCAAGTGTCCTGGCAGTTTCATTGTATGTGGACTGAGTCCTGCCACATTGGATGCTGGAGATCAAACCTACACTTGAGATTTGTATCGGTGGCCGGACAGCTGTGTGTATTAGACCTTAGGAGTCTGGATGGCAAGCACTGCAAGTCAAGGATTAATTACGATTGGCCTACTTCTTAGCAGCAGAAGGAAAGTCATTTAGATTTTGTTAATTTAATGGTGCTGTGATGGACTGGCAGTCTGCCTGCGTATCTGGCGTCTCTGGACCATCCGTCTGGCTTGACACGATCCTCTTTACCCTTGTGTCTGGCACTATGAGCTTAATATGTGCAGCAGGTGTGTATCCAGATTTGTCATCTTGATGGTATTGTTACAGACTGAGAGCCTGCCAATGTATCTAGTGTCATGGACCTATCTGTATGGGTTGCTACGATCCACTTTACGCAGATTGTGTAGATGTAGTTGGTGTGTGTTACACTTAATATGTAACACAGGTGTGAATTTCAAATGATGTTATACAATCAAGTACAGCCAGTTTCAGATCTCGTCTGTGCAGTGAGGTATGCTTTATGAGAACTGTTGTGCACAGTTCTGTTGCATTGATAAAGGGTTCTGGCTGAAGGTTGAACGTACTGGATTTTAGAACACAGCACCAACGCCATCTACTGGAAATTCTGAGTATGTGTTTGGGCTCACCCTTGTGTTTATGTCAAGAATAGGAGAATATCCTTTCACTTATTTACTGTGAGAAGTACTTTATCTTTTCCTGGTTTCAGAATGAGATGGAGCTGAATAATGATAATTAGAGATTTTCTTCATTTCCAGTACTGACAAGTTTCTGATGATAGCAGTGTGCCTTTACGATTTGCAGATCGAACTGATAATTCAGTAGTCCTCAATTTTGGCTTCAGTGAACATTTCACTTACATATCACAGAATCTCAGATAGACAAAATCTACATTTTACAGTCAAAATAACCTTTAGTAGCTAATACAAGCCAGAAAACAACTGAGATACCAAAGAGAGAAGCCAACAGAAGGTTATTTGAATTATTTTTCATATTTGCAAGTTGCTCTGGAGAAGAGCATCTGCTAAGTAACTACAATGTAATGTAATGTATTGATGTTAATTTATTCTCACTTTGAGCCGTAGTGGTCAAATGTTTCAGCTGTTCAGATGAAAAAAACGATGTCTTCCCAAAATATTTTTAACCTCTTTAATATATAAAACGCTATTGTTTATGTCTTTCATAGCCCCACACTGCCCCACAGTGATCATTCAGAATCTAGGCCAGAGCAAGGCCTGGTCCTTATCTGCTGACCCAGTGCAAACTGGCTAAGGCATATAGAGAGTATATACCTATTTAGACTCGAGTTTAAAGGACAAATGAACTAGAGTGAGCACATGACACAGCTGCCTAAACATTGTTAGGATGACATGCATTGTGACAACGGCAACATTCAGACATTTATAAGGGAAAGTTGATCATGCTGACTTATATAATAGTTCTCATTGTAGGCCCTGAGGATAGAAACAACATTATCGGTAATCTGAGAATGGGTAACTCATATCGCTGTGAGTGATTCTCAGGAACAGCTCAAAGAGTTGATAGTGCCAGTCCTGTAATGATATGATATAAACTGTAATCTACAGTCTACAGTGCAATATACATTATATATATGTAACATCTGACAAAGAGCCTTGTTTTCCTATCAGAATTCAGAACCTCACCACTACAGAATGTGTTGTGAATGTCAGTCTTAATTTGAGTGGTTTAGTCTAACTACTATGAACTAAGGACAACTTTTTACTCTTTCTTACCACAGTACCTTTATTACCACACATAATTTATTATACAATAAGGTTTATGTTGGAAAGCCTTAGTCCTTGTTTCTTAAGGCACTTGGGAAAAGCAATTGGAGATAATTATGAAAATCCATAACATTTCCACAATTGTCAGAAGTTAATGCCATGACTCTGTAGAAGAGTACGCAATCTGATGTTTTCTTGTTCCTAGGAGAGAACAGGAGAAAAATGAAGTAGAGTTAAACTGATGGAAATACATTCAGGCTGCCCTCCAGAAGAACTACAGTGAATGTAGAAATACCAGTATTCTGTGCTCAGCCTGTGTAGAAACAGTATGATGTACAAGGGAGAAGGGAGGAAAGATAACCTCATTTTAGTGGATAACTATGCTGAAGTTGATCCCTGATTCTTTTATATGATTCACAAGCATGCTGATTTAAACCAGGATCATAGAGCATCAGCTAAGTCCTTTTTTACACAACTGTATTGAATGTGGCTCTGCTTTTGCATATTTCACATCAAATCATTTCAGCTGTTATGGGGACAAACAACTGGTTTTAAAATGAAAAAAATCAATCTACTCTATCTGTTATAATGAAGATGATTTATTGTAACCTGATCTGTTTATTCTAATTAAGATTAATCAATATGAAAAAAACCCTACGGCACTGTTATTACATTAGAGACAAGTACAGACGATTCAGCTCCTAATGGGCGATCTGTGCTAAAATTTACATGACTGCTTGTTAGTCAGGTTCAGACAAAAATCAGTCTGAAGGTGAGCTCACTGCCTCCTCTATTTGTCTCTTACCAGCCACCACTGGTACACAGCTGCTTTTGTAAGTCAACTCAGTTAACAGCGGAATTCAAATAATAAATATGTCTGCAGAGATAAAGTCAGGGGTTTAGGTGAGGTTACCTTGAACATATGAAAACTCACCGCTCTAGCAATACATTGCTGGAGTTCATTCACCCGATGGGAGAGGTGATTGTTAGCCTCCCTCAGCTTCTGAACTTTGTGGTGGGTGCGGTTCTTCACTGAGACCAGTACACCTATGGAGGAACAGTTCATCGCACAATTAAATGTCTCAGCAAAAGGGGGGTAGCCCCTCAGTTCAGCTAACAGATAACGGGCGGCAGTGTAGGATAGTGGTTAAGGAGCAGGACTCGTAACCGAAAGGTTGCCGGTTCAATTCCCGCTGGGACACTGCTGCTGTACCCTTGGGCAAGGTACTTAACCCACAGTTGCCTCAGTAAATATCCAGCTGTATAAATGGATTACATTGTAAAGAACTGTAACCTATGTAAGACACTTTGGATAAAAGCATCTGTCAAATCAATAAATGTAAATGTAAACAAGAGTAATTCCATTCCAAAATACAGGTGAATTACTCTATCATTTCGAAGCCTTATCACATCAAGCTGAAACTACTGTTTAGACAAATAAACATGAACAAATCTTGGGACAAATAAAGGAACACCCCAAATCTTTTCAGATTTGAGTAGTAGATACAAGTAAATAGCAGTGATACCAAAGCATTCTTCAGTGTCTTGCAGAGTGGTTATTGAAAATGTACATTTTGTAATTGTGTTACTGTGTAACTGTGTTGGATACAACAGGTTTTCTTCGTCAGGTCAACTCTTTTTTCCTTTTTGTCCCTCCAAATGTTCACCTTATTTCACAAAGCAAACATGGAATCAAACCAAAGACTTTGGGAACTAAATGCCAAACTGCAGTGCTTTTGCATGTTTTTGCTTCTGTTTTCTTTCTGGGCAAGTTTAAATGGTACCCCACAATATAGACACAGTTGGTACCCCACGTGCCTTTTGCATCTCTGGCTTCAGGATCACCAGATAACTTTATGGGAATCTACCTGGAGAATCTTGGCAAATGACTTTCTCCTATTTACCGCTGAGATCCTGACAACCTAAAGCTGGCTTGATGTAATGAAGTCAGGGGTCAAAGTGATTCTTTGTGTGGGGTGCTGTAGCTTCACAGAAGACCTGTTTACCAGACAGGTCCAGAGATGTAGAGGAATGTTACGTTACATTCATTTAGTAGACACTCTTATCCAGAACGGCTTCCAGCACAAAAGAACAGAAGTGTATCCATTCAAGCTGAATGAGCAACAGTGTCAGACCAGGCCAATAACATTTCCAGACAAGTGAGTGTGAGCATGTTGGAACATATAAGGATAAGAAACACGTGGGAACATATCAGGTCAGAAAGCATACTTTGGCTTTGGTAGCAAACCCTGACTTTGGTCCTCACCGTTGATGATCCTGGCCACTCTCCACAGTCTGAGGAGGATAAGAAGGCCCACTGCGTCGAAGGCATCCTCGTGGGACACGTACACAATGTCCAGCACGAAGGACACGATGATCACCACCCCATCCAGCACCTCAAACTTGTGCCGGAAGAACTCCCTCCCGTAGGCGAAGATCTTGCCCGCCAGCTCCACCATGAAGAAGGTCAGAAGAGACAGGCTCAGGTAGTGGAACACCTGAGTGAGCACGCACAGGTGAGATGGATCATCAGCAGAGACAAACATTTTCAGGCAAGCCAGTTTTTAAACAATATTGCTACTGGGGTTCTAGATTACAATGACATGTGCTAT
The DNA here is from genome assembly GCF_013368585.1 of Megalops cyprinoides. Taxonomy (NCBI): domain Eukaryota; kingdom Metazoa; phylum Chordata; class Actinopteri; order Elopiformes; family Megalopidae; genus Megalops; species Megalops cyprinoides. The sequence continues at coordinate 7,004,248 of NC_050586.1, forward strand.
TGCAGTTGTGCTGCATCCCACAGGCAATCCCATTACATTACATTATTTTCATTTAGCAGATGTTCTTATCCAGAGAAGCTTGCATAGGTTACAATTTTTACATGCTCTTCATTTATAGACAGATATATACTGAGGCAATTGTGGGTTAAGTACCTTGCCCAACAGCAGTGCCCCAGCAGGGAATCGAACCAGCAACCTTTCGATTACGAGCCCTGCTCCTTACCACTATGTCACACTGCCGCCCATCTAATGTTGTATCTGATATAGGTACAGTCGCAGATGCATGCTGGGAATGTGGTGTTTGTGAGCTCACCCGAGGGGCAATATGTCCATCATCAACCGCGATGATTGACAGGTCCATGAGCAACTCGCACAGGACAAACACAGCATCCAGGATCACCAGACATACCACAGACACCTGATGAGATAGAGGCAACAGCAACACAATCACAGGCACAACAGAGATTGTGTCTAACTACCAAGATGGCACCGTCAGGTGAAATGACACAGGAGCCATTTCCTAGTTTAACCCCTCCAGCTGACACTTGCCTGAACCCACCCCCCTATCTGTTGTGGAAATCAGTTATCTTTCACCTACCCACAAACCACAGATTACAAACTTGGGACTGCTTGGGGTTAAATGATAAAGCATGTTTCTTATAGATGCACATACTTTGCATTGGTGTTGGTTGGTGTTTTCATCTCCAGAGGCATTTGAAGTTGTTGCAAAGCCCTCAGGCTCTTTGTTCATGTATAATTTTGAAGGTTAAAATGAAGGGGTGTCCAGAGCTTTAATTGTAATACTCAACGGACCAAACAAAGGTTATGGTGGAAATAACAGATATGTTACCTGGAACCTCTCACAGCTGTATAACTTGCGCATGGCATCACGGAAGGTTTGAAGCTCCCGATGCTGCAATGGGGTCGGCTCCTGCTCCTCCATGGAGTCATGCTGTTCCTCATCTTGCCACTGGGTGGTGCTGTGGTCATCACCCACAGCTGTGAAGTGCCTCAGGTATTGGGACATGGTGGCTGCTCTTTTGGAGTCAAACCAGCGCTTCAAACCACCTTAGAGAGAACAAGTGCATCGTCAGCCCCAGCCCTTACAATACAACCACCTTTCACAAACCAACACCTCCTTGAAGCTTGAAAAAAGTAACAAAAACAGGGAGGCAGTGTGCAGTAGTGGTAAGGTGCAGGGCTTGTAACCAAAACGTTGCTGACTGGATTCCCTGTTGGGGGCACTGCTGCTGTATCCTTGGGCCAGGTACTTAACCCAGAATTGCCTCAGTAAATATCCAGTTGTATAACATATAAGGATAAGAAACATGTGGGAACATATCAGGTCAGAAAGCATACTTTGGCTTTAGTAGCAAACCCTGACTTTGGTCCTCACCGTTGATGATCCTGGCCACTCTCCACAGTATAAATGGGTAACATGTAAAACTGTAACCTATGTTAGTCACTCCGGATAAGAATGTTTGCTAAATGACAATAATGTAATGTAAAATTGGTAGATTCCAGGTAAAATACATTTATTTAATGAACGCAGTTTGAAGTTGACATCCAATTGTCACTTCAATAATCAGACTCTTCAGTCTTGTCCTCAAAATGATGGTTACTTAATCCTACATCGCACTATATACTTTCCAACCTCCTTGTCCAAGTTTTAAAGCCGCCACAGGTTCCACAGTTTGAAATGCATGGAGAATAAGGTCGTTGAGAGCAGTGGTGAGGAGGTGCTGCACCTGCCTTGCTGTTCTCTCTGTGTGAGGGAACAGAACAAAACTGGCGACTACTTGGAGAAGCAAACAGGTGACTGACAGGTGTCACACTGAACATTCTAACTCACGAAAACCACGTAGGTTTGCATTCACGCGCCATTTCTAAAGGTTGCGAGTAAAATATGACAATATGCAAAGTCAGAGCTTAGGCAAATAAGACCTACTGTATGTACTCACCAGGGCTGTGAAAACGCTTCTTAACAAGACTTAAATTCCCACTGGCAAAATAAGGTAAGCTCTGATCTCTTCACTGAACAGTCAGCTATTATCCTGTTTCGTTCCTCTTTCTTCTTGGCTCGTGCCTTTTTCGCTAACATTCGATGCCATTCTCCCCGGTGCCCAGCAGTCATGCACAGCGGGCCAATCTCGAACACAAAGCCCTGGGGTGTTGTGCAAATATTGACCCAAGCCGTCAGCACGGAGCTAATTTGTCAAAACCTGGACAGAAGGCATGAATACGCTCTTATGTTCTGGTTTGATGCAGGCTTTTTTCATTCGATCTTGAATTTGTAAATCCGAGCTGTAAGGATATATTTTTGACATATGATATTTTAAGACGGTAAAAGAAAGCTAGACGCGTTAAGGCATCCTTTCCCCATTTTAACTGCACGATCAATTAACACGAGCTACAATTTAATTATCATTAACTCATCAACTATGTCCTGGGTTTCAGAGCTTGTCTCCAGTTCTGGTTGCACTTTTTCAGTTGGTGGCACTTTCCAACAACTGAGTTCAATTGGGAAACTGCGGATCAATAGGTAAACTTGATGGCTGATAAACTTAAAAGTTGAAATGTTCCCCCTTAGTTTACATTTTCAGGCAAATCGATAACCGCTTCTTAACTGCCTGTAAATTCAGCATATTTCTGAACATTTTTGACGCACTTAAAATGTAGGACATTTACCTTGAGTTTACCTTGATGCAGTAAATTAATCTCTGCCCCGTATAACTAATATCTGACACTAAAATTTATCAGAATATAACTAATGTTAGATAAATAATATATAGGCAAATTAAATTAAAGCGATTTGAAAAGAATAGCTACATACAAAAATATTCTTCCTGGACTAGGATTAATTGTACTTTTGCCTCTAGATACAAAGTCGAGGTCAAGGAATATGAAAGAAAAACCTGTCCAAATTCTTACCAGTCAACCCGTTAGATTAGATGAGAACCTATGCCGCCTTTTTGGCTTGGCCAGTTCACCGAGGTAGAGTTGTATGTTTGGTTTTCTTTTCACCATAACAATACTCGATCTTGAAGTGCAGTCGAGCTTTTAAACTTCTTGAGAGGAACACTAAAGCACTGGTGCTCGTGTTGCTTTGTCATATAAACCAGTAACCTTGACTTTCACGGAAGTCGCGATTTCCTGCAGTTTGTATACGCTTGGATAACCACTTGCGCCTGGCGACTATATTTAGCTGTTCATTTTTGCACTAGTTAGTGCGAGAAATCACGCATATCCTAATACCAGGTGTCAAGGATATTCTAAGAAAGGTTAATAAATGTTTATTTTTCTGTAGATATTTAAGTATTCATAAAACTGTTCTACCATGAATTTGAGGTTGTATATCCAACATTATATACATTATATATATTATTGTATATATTATAATATATATTATATTTCACAGTATATAGCAAAAATATATAGCAAAACCAACCTTTCAATAAATCTGAAGCAATTCATTGTAGTTAACGTTTTTCCCCAAGATCCCCTCTTTTTCTTTCTGTCTGTAAAGACATATACAAGTGTGAACACTCGTCCTGAAACCCAATTAAGGTCAGGTCAGGAGGAGCTCCTATTGAAGTTAGTCGGCTGCACAAAACTTTTGTTCTTATTGACACGTTCAAAGCGCAACTCTCAATTACAATATGCAGCTAGCACTACAGTTACAGCACTGTCAAAACGCTTTCCACTGGTCTGCTTGTATATGTAAGAACAGCCAACGCTTTCAATACTTCTCCCATGGCAAAAAGCCACAATTCACCTGACCACTAATGGTCCTTTTCATTTCTCGCCAGTAGATGGCGACCTTGAACAATTTAATAAAATCGAGCCGAGTCTTCAGAAATAACTACAACAGCACAATTCAAAATTAAACTTAATAAAATTCCTACTCTGACACTATAGCCCAGAAAGAAACTCGTACGTAAGTCTTAAATGTCTAACGTTAAAGTTTTCTGATGGTCTCCTGCAAAAGAGATGTTTAACAGGTGTTACAATGTTTTTACACCAAAACGAAACCAGTGCGAAGTGCAAAAAGTCACATTACAAAGAGGAAGGACATCCTTAGGAGAATTGCTTTATTTATTTGAAGAATGCAGTACAGGAAGTGTTTAAAAATCGTTGATAATGCTTAAATAAATGGGACCTATCTGATCTTTCAGGGTGATAAGTAACACGTGGAAAGCAGAAACCAATTTTCTAATCTGAAATCCTTCCGAGGGTCATTCAATTTCATACTCAAGGGGGTGACACATTTCACAGTGGTCTGAAGAATTCCAATCCTTTCCTTTGTTGACGGTGAGGGTGAGCAGGTGTTAAGGAGTGATTGTTTGAAACCCTTCTTTGGATCCAAACCAGGCATTTGCCATCCACGGCTGGGTAATGTTCCTCTGGAGTGTGCTCTCAGATGTGGCAAAAAAGACCGGCTGCACTGGAGTGCACAAACTGGAAGTCTGTGTGGTAAAACAGCCATTTAGTCTAGCGGTCGATAACAAAAACAAAAAAACAAAAAAAAAAAAGCTTTGCTTTCACTATCTCTGGTAGTGGTCATCTCAGTTCTGGCAGCTAGAAAGGCGTCCAACAGCTCATCAAATGTGAGCGACCACTAAACCACGAACAAATCATTCCAAGCAAACAAACGAAGATTGTATAATACAAGTCCACCGCACGCGGCTCTACTTCTTGGCTTGTTTTGTGACCATGTTACGTGGAGGCGTCACCGGCCGGCTGGCGTTTGGCTTCTTCTTCTCCGCTGGTTTTAAAATCTACAGATAGAGAAAAAAAAAAGACACAAAAAAGCACATATGCATTACCTTTTCAAGTAATTTTCAAAAAGTCCTGATTAGTCAAAATGTTTCAAAGCTAAAAATGGAGGACTTGTTCCCTTCAGTACCTGAAAGGAGCACATGAGGGTCTCATCCACGCTCATCATAGCCCCGGCGTTGTCAAACTCCCCACAGTAGTTGGGGGCGGAGAACAAGGTCACCAGCTGTCTCTTGGCAAAGAACTCGTAGCCGTCTTCCACAACCTGGATGGGAACAGTAACTGTCACCGGAGATTGGAGCTGCCGAGAAATGGCCGGTTACGGAATCATTGCGCAACCAGGCTCACTCTCCCAAGTTCTACTCCACACAGCGTTCTTTGGCCACGAGAGGGGACAGGGGACGGCTATTTTTAGAGGCCTCCGCCACCTCGTCCCTTCGAGAACAAAACCAAACACTTATATTTCCCTTTGGCTAGGACGGTTATGTACCCTGGTAGTAAATATTAGATGACCAATCCCTGGAAGTTTCCCTGTTAACGCACACGCTGTTGATTATTCGGTCTGAATGGATTTATTTAATCAAATGGACAAGGATTTACGGTGGGTGTTCAGCAACTGCGAATTGCTGGACTCGGGTGCGGGGTCTTCCATGAGTGAGGAGGATAACAAATGAGGAAGCTCACCTGATGGGCTCGGCATATGAGATCCAGGTCGTGCTTGTGCAGGAACTTGGCCACCACCTCGGCCCCGAAGGTGAAGGAGACGCCGCGGTCGTTCTCTCCCCAGCCCAGGACGTCCTTGTCGGGGTCGGACCACAGCAGGTCACACAGTAGCCCCTGGTCCGGCACGTCCGTGGGCCGCATGATCCTGCGGATCTGCTCCATGGACTGCAGGTCTGGGGAGAGGCCTGTGGGGGGGGGGGGGGGGCAGAGGGGGGTGCGGGTGAGGAACTGCCAATACTGATCCGCTGAATCACAGAACGGGCTCTGTGACCCTGTTCCCAGAGTGCGCTCTCCCTGCCTGTTCCAAAAATCTGCCTCAAATAGCTTCAGCCTAACTGACGCGCGCACATGAACAATAAAATCAGAACATAAGCTTCTGTTCCGTTATTGTTTCCGTGTGTGTTCATAAGACAAAAACAGGCCATTCAGCCTAGCAGGGTTTACCATTGTTCCTGTACTCTAAAGTGTATCTAGCAATGCGTCTGCCCTGGTGTTGCGCACTCTAAGGGTCTCGGCTTTCATTATGAACCCTGCAAGCTATTCTGTGCGTTTGTAACTGTCCAAGTGGGAAAAATACTGAATGTTTGCTTTTTAAACAGCCTTTCTAGATATCGCAATAACTATCCAGACAGGGGTAGAATAATCCTTCAGACTGAAGCAAATTGACCGGCTGTAAAGAGTTATTCTGCAATGGGCAAATAAGGGTGACACACTGAAATCACGGATTGTGTTTCACATTTGGGAACCGCTTGGTCAGAACAAAGCTGACAACAAATAAATGCACACTTTTGTGAGAGGCAGAGGGGTGTTTTCACACACGACCGAGCATGCTTTTGCTTTGCACATCTGCGCAATAAATCTGCGGACATTAATAAAAAGGCAAGCTTAAGCAAACAAGCGGAGCAATCTTGAACGCCATCTGCAGTCTCTGTAGAAGACGGCCGAGTCACATTGGGCTGCATGTGAAAGCGGCTGGAGCACTCTAATCCCGATCAGTCACCCACCTCCATGGCAGCAGAAGATCTTCTCGTCTACAATGGCGGCAATGGGCAGGCAGTTAAAGCAGTCTGTGAACGTCTTCCACAGCTTAATGTTGTACCGCCGTTTACCTGGAAGACACAAGACGCAAATCTCCTTAACGGGGCCGAGGCAACAGTCTAAGGATAAGGTCATGTACCTGGAACTGGTCTCGTACTTGGAACTGCCTTTTTACAGTATGTGATCTTTATAAGATGCCAGGATTTAAGGCCTGGGTGGACATCCTAACGCAGAGTGGCACCACTGGTAACGCCTCCTTTGGATTAGCAGGGGAGTATTTGCCACAATGATAAGGGTTCAGGCAACATGTGTGTCACCTGGGCCATTCATATCAATGGAATCGGTGAAGGCTGTAGCAAGTCACTAAGGCATGATGACACACACTTAAGAGAAAAGTCAACCCATGCAGATAAACAGGAGGGTAAAATGCAGCACTGTTTATGTGAGCACTCCTGATGGGTCCTGCTAGGGGGGCCTGACTGAGAGATGGGATTTAACCTGCCCACTTCCTCTATCAGTCGCATAATCCTGCTTTATTTAGGCTGTGGCCTATGTCAATCAGTTAATCACATAAAACGTGAATCATTCCGGCCTTCACATCATCATCATGCCTTTGCAGTCGGCTATATGGCAAGAGCTGAAACGAGCTGCAAGTCTATCCACCTGCAGTATAAAGATAACTCGGTATGGAACCAATAGTGTATTTACAGGGACTGCATTTTTCTACAGTCATGTGCAAACTAATCAGCACAGAGAGATATCTAAACTGAAAGCTCATGCAGTTTAAATAGTGTTAACTTATTGTTACGACAGTAGGAGTATGCTAATGCAAGGTACCACTAGTATTTGGTACTGTTTGCCACCCTATGAGCTAAGATAGCTTATGTGGTGCTACAGGAAAACTAAATACTAGATAGGAAATACACGAAATATAAGAAACAGGAATACAGGAAAACTAAATGATAAATAATAAGAAATAATTACTGTTGCACGAATACAGTTTTTTTCACTTATTGATCGAGCACTTTGTTACTGGAGATTCAGTACCTATGTTTCTTTCCACTCTTGTTGCTCCAGTGATATGTGCATAGTGTGTTTTTAAAGCTTACATGATGATCTTGGATGAAAGCCTCTGTTAAATGACATGACTATTCATACCACTAACATTAATAGTATGTTGGCAATAAAGGGCAAGTTTACTCCAAAATCCATTTTCCAGCTCGCATTTTATTCATGTTTATTTTTATTTTTTAAGCAGCTCAGATGCGTGCCCTGGAAGGGGGGGGGGGGCCTCACTAAAATACTCCCCTCTCTTCTGTTCCCCCCCAGCACCACACCAGCCCCTGATGTACTGCATTATGCAAACAGACTGTGCTGCAACATTCGGGGTCTTCAATAATTCAGGGGCCGGGATGGGGGAACTCACATTCGTCGTAGAAGCCGTATATCCTGTTGATGGAGGCGCACTCGTGGTTGCCCCTCAGCAGGAAGAAGTTTTCGGGGTACTTTATCTTGTAGGCCAGCAGGAGGCAGATGGTCTCCAGGGACTGCTTGCCTCTGTCCACGTAGTCCCCCAGGAACAGGTAGTTGCTCTCGGGTGGGTATCCTCCATATTCAAACAGTCTCAGGAGGTCATAGTACTGGCCATGGATGTCACCTGCAAAAAAAGTGGGTTTCAGCTTTTTTTTGTTAGGGGGGGGCTGACCTTATCACAACAACCCAGTATTGTTAACTCCTTCCCACTCCTTCCACACAGCACTGTAATATAAAAGACAGAGGACAGTGGCATCAAAGCGCTGGCGTAGCAGAGCTTGAGTGAGCCCTTGTATAACGCCGGAAGGGTAGCAGGCAGCAGAGTGGTTTCAGCAATGACATCATTCCCTGAGGACTGGGTAGCTAGCGCTGTTTGTCTATGTAGCTAGGGGAAATCTACCTTTAGCTCAACCGCTAACACTGCTGGCGATTTGAGTTCAGCCGTGTGACAAGAAAGAGGGGCTAGGAGCTCAAACGTGGAGACGCGGTCCACCTTCACATTCGTCACACAGGCTAAGGCAGAAGGGTCCGCTTTTCGCAAATTAGCAGAAATACCAGGGAACAAACAGGACGGACTGAATAATCACCACCTAAATTTGGCAAGCTTCAATATGCTGCCTGCCATTTGGAGGCGGGAGGGCTCGGGAACGTTTGGCTCCGAGCTAGCGTCTCTGAGCGCCGCAGCTGTTGTGCTACAGCCTCATACCGCGCACCAAAGCTGCTCCACCTAACCCGGGCTTCGCTTTCGAGTTTGGATCGTTTTTAGGATTCTGCGTCTGTCATATTTACCATACATTATTCATATGCTTGGCAGACGTCCTTATGCAAAGCGACCTGCACAGCTGACACGTCCCCCATTTCTACAGGTGGACATCTGCTGAAGCACTTCAGGTTAAGTACCTTGTGTGTTTGGTGCGACATTACCATGTAGGAATCAAACGGGAAACCTTTGGGTGAAGAGGCCTGCTCCTAACCACTACTCCATTACAGCTGCATAGTTGTATCATGTCAATAATTAGTATAATACTTCCCATATCCATGTGTACCTTACCCACTACAGATAATTAGTATATTATTATTTATATCCATGTATATGGTACCCACCGCAGATCTTGAGGGGGGCCTCCAGCTCCAACAGGATGGGCTGGCTGAGGAAGATCTCTCGGGACTTGAGGCACAGACCCCGAATCTCATTCTCTTGGAGCTGGACATTCTTCCCAGGCTTGGACCCCCGCACTGGGAAAACACAACCAGAGAGAGAGAGAGACAAAGAGGCAGGTGAGACAGGTGTTGCCTTCAGTGTTCAGCTTCTTCGTTGCCATTGGCAACAGGGAGGAGTGGAACCTGTAATCTTACAGGCCTCTCAGTGGGGATCTTCGAGCAATGCGATTGGCTCACAGGTCCCTCACACAGGAAGTGAATCACATTCCAGCTGCTACCACATGCTGTCAATCAACATTCCATTTGACCCAATCAAAAGACGTTCCTCTGCACAGGCCTCATACACGGCCTGGTATGATAAAATCAGCGAGTCACTCATGACACACAACGGCTCCGCCCGTTTTGGGGGTGAGGAGGTTTCATTTAACCATCACCACATTCCTTGGGATGACGAAATAACCTGAAGACCTTGCATAAACACGGTGCTGCGGTACACTCCCTGTCTGAACACCTGAAGTGATCTCACCTGTCCAATACGCATCTTGCATGTGTTTAAGAGTTTTATAACACAGACTTCCCAACAACGCCTAATGGTTGGCGAAACTATGTACACCCAACTAATGATAATCTCACTGCTCAAAAGGCCGAAGTCCTGCACAGGGGGGACTAATCAAACTCTTATCTTCATACAGGGAGCTCTGCTACTGAAACTCCCACAATTACATCACCTGTTTCAGTCAGCATTTTATTACTGAACCTCTCCCTCCACATCCAGAGCTCTCATACCGAAAAAGTAGGTTAGCTCTTCTAAAAAATGAAGGGTTTGCTTTACTCCCTATTAATAGGCAACGGTGACCCACTTCCAGAATGACAACCTGACCTCTGATATTCCCAGTTAATCAGGGCTTCGTAACTGCTGGCTCTGGTTGATGAAAAATAAGGACAGAGGTGATAATTGCTTTTCAGATCAGAATAGACACCTGAGTAACATGCCATAGAGGCACACACCTCACACCTGAAATAGCCTCGGAAATTTGCAGGCCATCAACATGTCTCCAATTCAGCAAGCCATTAGCGAAGGTAAACTCTAATTTTAGCACACTTCACAGAAGAACTAAGTCTACTATGATAAGAATACGCCGAAAGGATCAGCTTACTGAAGAACGCCAGCGTTTGCTTTCTATCCAATAAAAGATAACGCCAACAGTGACGTCGTGATGAAACAGCATCAAACTTGCCATTTCATTTCCCCCAGTTTGTGGGTTCTGGAACATTTCACAGCCGAAGAGCTTCTGTCACTACCCAGAATACAAGGGTAACACTCCCTGCGCATTAGCACACCGGAAGAGGAAGAGGAAGAGGAGGAGGCCGGCATCCGAAGGCCACTGTTTCTGCCCATCCTGGCTCCGCGCACCCCTAGCCTGCCTTGCCCTGTTGAGTCTGCTCAGTACCACAGGTCTATTAAAACTTAATTGCTTTTCCCCAGCCTGTGCAAGTCCTGAGCTGCACGTCTGCTCCAAAACAAGCTTCTAATCTTGAGTAAACTCTATTTTTAAAGGAAGCTTCTAATCACAGCTGCATTAATACTGAATATTTCAAAGCCAGTCGGGTTTCTCGACAAAATACATTTCTGGATTACCAGACCGCCATCGTGTACATCATTATTATTTCATCTTTTTTTTCTCCACACAGGTTTATGGTCTTCTGGATAATCAGTCACTCTGCAGAGCCCATCAGACAAGGTCCTTAACTTCCAGCAATATGACACAATTTAACTAACACAGGAAACGCTTGTTTACTTTTAGTTTTGAGCATGGTGACCTTCTTCACCCTGTCGTCTCTACTCATAGGTACTTGGTCATTTCTAATCTGGTGGGGTGAACCTGGGTAGCGACGTCTCACTTCATGCTGGTCAGTTCTGTCAACTTTAAGGGGTTATTAATGGAGACTACCAATGGCTAATCACAAAACGTAAAACTGTTCAGCCATGGTAATGGTTTTCCCCTACCATTACAGTTCACCTTAGTTTATGAGACCTGATAGTCATTCTATGAAATGTAGATGAAAAAGACTATGTATATTACCAGCATTATCATAAATGTAAATAGAGGTAAAAAGGTAAGTGAGGCAATTTCCTGTGTCTGAAGGAGATCGGGCTGTTGCACAAGATCGTGATCGAGACTGGTGAAGCTGACACGCAACATAAACTACGGAATTCTGTGCCGAGCATTCCAAACCACTCCTTCGCAAACTGTACATAACCAGTCACACAGGTGTGTGCCAGTACATGCTGGACTTTTTTAATGACAAAAATTCATCACAGTTTGATAATCGTAAGGATGAGACTCTTCCCTCCAGGCATGTATTCACCTGTACTCTGGCACAGGACTGAAGTTATACCGGTGACCCCAGTCCTCCCTGTCTGAACCTGTACAGCGCGACTTTTTAGTGACTTACATAACAGAAACACTCTTGCGCGTTACTTTCACTTCATCGCACTCGCTCAAAAAAAGCTGCTGAAGGTATAAAAGAAACATTTTATTCTCCTCCACTCAGTCGTCTGAACATTGCGGCGAAACTGACTGCAGCAACGCTCGCACATCATGCTAAACAAAAACGGATACAAACGGAAACAAAAATAGAGCCATTCTTTACAGAACCGGACACACTTTGGCATGACACTCTTGAAAGCTGGCTCTCACATTTGTAACGTTAAGCCTTGAACACCAGCAAAGTTTCTAGTGTGTACAGTAAAGAATTTTTGAGATATGATTAATAGCCATTTTTTGTGCCCACCTTGGCCTCCTTTAAGATACTGTAATTTTTTAATCTATACAAGGCGAGACGTTGTCACCACGTAGGTGTCATACCAACGCTCTTGGCTGCGCCCTGACGTATTCCCTTTTTTAAATGGAGAAATGACTCATCTGATTGTGAATATGTTAAAAATCTCACCTTTGACTTTGTTTAAATGTTGGCATCTTGTTCTAAAAACTGCAAACTTTATCCGTGTATACGCAGGAGGCAGGATACACTCTGAGAGGACGCAGTAAATTCTCCCTGTTGATGTTTAAGGGGTCTGCGTTTTCCAAGACTCGGTTCCCACATACGAAAAGGAATGTTATTAATCCTTGGATATGAATACGAGGAGTCCAGCTGGAGAGAGTGGGCTAACTTTCACCTCCCATGTGTCCTGGAAAACCTCAGGCCTGCAGCCAAGCCGCCATTTTCCGTCAGTCTGCTGCGACAAAAACTGCTGATGTCTCCAAAAAGCTAGCGCCGTCTGTGGGCCAACAGTGTCTACCTAGACAACCTTAGGGGAATGAAGGGGCCCAGTAACCCTGAAGTCTGCTACGGAGAGGCTGTGCAACCTAATGAATTAAAATAAAACTACATACTGTCTCATCTGCAGACATCAGTCAGTGCCACGAACTGTGATATAACAAGGGAAACAGTAGAGACCAGGCAAGCTGAATTTGCTTCCCAAATAGAATACCCACATTATCTGGCAACCCTGATGGACAGAGGACATGGCTGACTTAGTAACAGAGTACAAACCTGTAGTTATTCTGTTCCTTCTGAAATTTACTGATTTGTAGAGCCCTGTGTAAACCCCAGCCAATCAACTAGATAAATATCAGATGCTTCAGCACTGACACGTGAATGGCTAGTGTTTTTTTTTTTTTTTTACTTGTTTTAGGCAGTATAATCCTGACAATAGGAGTTTTGTTAAGAAGAAAAAAAAAAACATGTGAGAGGGGATTCTTGAGCCAAGACAGAATTAAGAATTGTGTGTGCAGCTGTCTCCATGTCTCAGTAATGGAGCCCTTATTTGAACCAGCACAGAGGGACATTCACTGACTATACATTTACAATCTCACTGCTGGCGCAAAACGGCTGCTCTCCTTTACAGTGCTCCACGAGACCAAATTATGAACAGCGGCCAACTCAATTAAGTCTGCATTGATTAAAAGCCGTCCTCACCGCAAACGCTAATGCTTGTGGTGGGAGAATGGAATGTTATTCAAATTTAAAAAGCTCCAGTCTTCTCGGTGTGTACCCTTTCATTTTTCACTGTATGCTTAAATAATAATGACCACAGGCCCTTGCTGCCCTTGGAGACTCACAGTCCTGAAGACAATCTCAGTGATGAATTCAACCTACCCTTCACAACAAAACAATGCCAAGTCAGAGGGCATTTCAAAGTCTGGCATATATTGTGCTATAGGGCCATTAATCCCTTCATAATATATCCAGATGCCCTTTTGGCAGCCAAATTTACCCTAACAATGACATGCTCCTGTTTAATAAAAAAAAAACAGAAAAAAACTAACCAATTAATTTTTGAATTATTGAATTTTGACAGTCAGACAGAGGAGACACTATGTTCCTCAGCCCAGAAAACTTGACTGACACTTCAAAAACACCAACTTGTTTCCACTCAAAACAACGCAGACTACTCGAATAGCTTATGTAAAAGCGACAGATCAGCTTCTGCGGTGTGAGGAACAGAAGACGCAAACTGAAGGCCGATGCATTTAAAGTGCAGTGACACTGATAAGGGTCCTACCGGCCCCTGTTTAGGGGTCCTAATTACCAGTATTCCTGCATATTTGACTGGGAATATAAAGACACAACCCAAAACAAATAAACACGCTTTGTGAGGGTCAAGAAAACACACACACAGATATCAACCTGCATCAACCCTGAGAAGGGACCATTTTAAAAAGGTTGCAGTTACATAACCAACTGCAATGGGAACGCTTCCATTCACTGCTGTACCACAGATAAGAGATTGTGATCACCGTATGCTCCGGTTGCAGCCAGATGACACTTTTCGTCGATTATGTATAGTTTATTAACAAGTAAAGTTTGAGATAAAGCATTCTACACAGCTGCAGCAGTGGAGTGTGGTGAAATGGTTTAGCAGAATGGATGGACATCCACCCAGGGGACTGGAATTGATTTCCTTGAGTGTCCCATCCTTACGATGACGTAGTAACCCTCTGCATGAGCCAATCAGCTGTGCCGTGCTTGGCGATAACATCACTCAAAGGCACACTCTGTCTTCTTACCCCTTAAGGACACTTGTCTTCCCTTACTGGGGGCAAAATGAGTTAGCAGGATCTGCAGAACTGTATCGGGAGCTAACCTGCTAAATGAACAGATCTGGGGTGATCCACGAAATGCTGCTCATAAGCCTTCTCCCCTGGGGAGGAGCAATGACTGTCTGGAAAAAAAAACTGATGAATCAGCAGAACTACATCATTGAAACTTATCCTCTTCCTTACTGTGAAAGTGTGAATCACCACACTGTGAGATGGGGCATTTCACTCTCACAATGGGATAGGCTGACTGCAGACAACTGTTGCTTTAAAAAAAATATTACTCGGGGGTAGCTGCATCATGTTGCCAGGGTTTCGAACCCACAACCCTCTCTTCACAAGTCCAGACTGCGAAACAATAGTGGACAAACGGTGGCAAACGACAGGATGGGAATTTCTCAAAAAAAATAAAAATAAAAAAACGAGACTGGGCGATGGAACTGTGACAAAGGAAACAGTTTTGCAGATCGTGCTCGGTTTAACGTTGTAAACACCTTACATTCAATCAAAAACCGTTAGCGTGTTATGCACATACAGTATGTACACATAGTGTAAGTGTCGATTTAAAAGCGCCTTCTCGTGATGAAAGCAGTGCCATAACAAAAGGCGAAATGGCTTATTTGTGCAAATGACAATGAAGACAGATTCTGAGAACACGCACACAAAGCATCTTACACACAACAGAAATGCTCTGACCTAGCTTTCCTGTGTTTGGCTGAAGAAATCCTTTGGGCATACTTTTCAGAAGGCTCTGCTACAACAAGCCACATAGTTACCCAGCGAGCTACCCTGGTTTCTTTAAATATCTCCCACCACTACTGGGGAGGAACAGATTTACTGAAGTCGAGGCAGGTCTTCAAGCCTCCGGATTAAGTAATTTACATGTAGCAATCGGTCACTGGCTGATTCACCTTGATCTATTTGTGTAATGCGTTGTCAAAGTGATGTGCGTTTTGACTGTGGATGCACAACATTGGTGGGCAGTGAAATGAACACAGCTACTTAGTTAATATTAGCTAGCTATATGGCTATCTTCACAATTAACGGCTTGCGACTAAACAGAGCCGTTTGTCTGTTAAAATACAGTGTTAAATAAACCAATCGGGTACCATTAACGACGGTGTATGGAAAAATTACACATGGGCAGGAAATGCAAAAAGCCAGTCGGGTGTTGCATGCAACCCACCCAAAGTGACGTTGTCACAACTAAACGTTAGTTTTAGCATCTTAAAGCAAAACCAGCTAACGTTAGCGTGCTTGCTAGCAACACACTGTCGCATTATGTGATGCCGACATTCCCACTTACACAACCCAGATGTGGAAACTGGGTCGCCCCCGTTTTCAAACATATTAGGGGTAAAGTGCTATATTACTGCAGTTTATCTAGTTACCTATTGACAATAACACAACATGAAATCACACCAGCGAAGTAGGTAACATTATTAGCTATGGAGGTTAGCTAGACTAGTTAACTCGCTCCATACGGAGCAGCATCTTAGCTACTGTTACCTAGTCTGGCCATTTATTAAAACAGTTAAGGATTAAACATCTTTACAATTACAATGGGTATCCAACTAGCAGCACTGCAGACAGCTAGACTACCTATATGAAAACTAAGAAAAGCATAACAAATGTCACAAGTCGGGCAAAAGCCTAGCTAATAAACATATTCCGATCAGCCAGCA
This sequence comes from Megalops cyprinoides, assembly GCF_013368585.1. Classification (NCBI taxonomy): domain Eukaryota; kingdom Metazoa; phylum Chordata; class Actinopteri; order Elopiformes; family Megalopidae; genus Megalops; species Megalops cyprinoides. The sequence goes on from NC_050586.1 coordinate 7,020,269, forward strand.
AGGCAGTAATAACGTATCTTAACTGCCTGGCTCGCTATAATTTAATTTCCCTTGACAGCAACTAATCTGAGCTAGCTAGCGAGCTAACATTTGCGATCCTCCATTTTGAATTCAAAAGGCTTTCTTCTGAAGGGTGGGAGTAAACCGGCATGAAGCTGACTAGCCGTCTAGGAACGTAGTGGCTAGGTCAAAGCTACTGTTTACCAGCTAGCCCAAAGTAGCTTGATCGAATTAATACCACCACAGTCCGAAAGTAGCCAACGTTTAGCTAACCCACAGTTAAAACTATCGGGGAAGCTAGGTAGGCTAACGACAGCGGTTGACAGCATGTTCATATAGCTTAGCAAGCTCGCTACTTGCTCAGCTTCTTCCTTACCTTCCAAAAGGCGCTGAATGATACTGTCTATGTTAAGCTTGTCGATATCGGCCATAGCTTGGTAAAAACAAAAAAAGAAGAAAGAGAAGAAATTAAAAAGGTATTTATCTAACTAAGATCTCTCCAAAATTCCTAGGTGCTCCTTCACCCCTCCAAAGGCACAGACACGATCCCGATTTATTTGGGATAGTTCCCCCTCCCTCCACTCCTAGTGCTATGGCTACTAGCGGTCTGGCTAACCCGCTTCCCCCAGCCGGCCGGCGTAGTAATATTACAACCCTACTACAGCAACGTCTCATCTGGCAGACGCAATGCAGACCAAGTACGACGCACGCCTCGTTTGTTACTCATCCGACGAGACAAAAAGTGCCTGTCTTGTGCGTGTGTATTTTTGATATTTTTCTTTTCCCCGTGACACAGTCTAGTGATTAATCAACGTTGTTTCTGCACTTATTAGCAGGGGATGTATTTCGTATACCTGCACCCTAAATGCATCATTCATGATGCAAAGGGTAGGCCAATATATCCAGATCCAGGCTAATTGGATGAACCCTTTAGGATAACCTATAGTGTACATGAAAACCGTATGTGATGGATATTGCGATATTCATAATACAAATGATCATATGTAAATGGTAATAGTAACCATGGATATCAGTCTAAGCATCAGTGTATGTATTAGCCTATTATTTAAGCATTATTCTGGAATACGCCTTCCTCCCCAGTGCGCTGTCTATTCGCATCCGAATTGGTACGGAACCTTTTCATGACATAGGGTGTACACAGATCCTCAGTGCCAATGCACTGCCATTTCGTTGGACATCAAGCACTGGTGGTGTCCCCATATAATTTCCATAAATAATTAATGCCCTATCGACTTAGACCTTTGCGCACGTTAATGTACGGCCGCATCTCGGAGGAATTCAGTTATCCCGTGCTGGGCCAAATAGCTCGTCTCCAGGTGTTATGATCTGACTGGCAACTAAAACGGCTTAATTGTCTTTATTAAGAAGCAAGTCGATTCAGACGAGAACGTTGGCGTTGCTTGCTAATTACATCGACGTCAACAACCACTGAAATGAACTATTGGCCAAAATTGGTCAGACTGATCATGCTGACCATAGATAGTTGACCTATTACACTGTATCATTATAATACAGTAAAGTAGCCCATTATATTCTGTTTTATATGAACAATAATGGTGTAACACAAAATGAACTGCTGAGGATGGTTCCTTCATAAGCAGTTTACTCACACGCTCTTTCTGGGACGCAAAGTGCTGAAGAGCGAACAGCTGGGTTATTGAGCGCTAAACAAATGTGACATCCAGCATAAGCCAGAGCCTGGTAATATGATCAGCAGCAACAATACGTAACACTGACAAAAGGACCAGGTTACATAAAAGAATCACCCCCGCTGTAGAAAATGGGCATGAATATGTAAATCGCTCATATTATGACGATTTAATACGTCAGTTGTTTTTTTGTTTGTTTGTTTTGTTTTTATTCAGACCAGACATTTCCAGTAACTCCAGTAAATGAATAATATTAATTTAGAACTAAAGGACGCCTGTCTGTTTTCACTCCTTCTCAGTTTTCGTGGCGTTCTCTTGATATTTGGTAAACGTAAGTATAAGAACGTGAGAAACGTAGATGAAGATAGAGCCACTGAGACAGTGGGTCAGCATTTTGCCTGTAAGAAACTACTGCATCAAAGCAGGACTCATCTGTTGGTTCTGTCATTACTTATCCTTGAGTGCCCGCATGCAGTGTGACCTGTGTATGGAAGAGTCTTATTTCTGCTCTTTACAGAAAGATACGCTAATTGTGTGGGGCCATTTCAGCGCTATATATTTCAGCTACATCTGTTTTTGGATCCACAGCCACGTATTAAGTTTTACATTGTAACGAGATATCACGGAGATCGCATTTTAAAGTCCCCTTTTCGGTCATATCTTTTACCAAAAGCTTTCTATTGGAACAAATAAAAATCTCCTATTAGACTACCATCTGTGCATAATTCCAAAGCACAAGGAGGGAGAAAGGGAGGATGAGACTGAACAGATTTCATGCCTCGCTCTGCAAGTATGAATCAATTCATGAGCAACACAGAGCCGCGCCTGTAGTGTTAATGTTGCAGGCTGCAGACACATTATGTTATGATTTGATTCACTGCGTTCAGGGACAAAGCTCAGGCTGTTCCGTAAGCCGGCATCTGGTCCGGTTATCGCATAACTAATATAATATATTGTTTGTTTGCAGATCCATGTGCATTTGAAGGGTTTAGGCCAACTAGAGCACATGTCAGGACAGCTGACAGCTGACCTTTTTGTTTTCCATAGATAGACTGAAGCTGAAAGCTCTTTGATCGTATCTAAAATTGAATCTAGGAGTGTCCATAGAACTCAGTGATATGAATAAAAGCGGGCATGATATGAGTGCATGTCTTAAGGATATGTTGTAGAGTTCATAAATATTTATTTGAATTTTCAACCTGTTCAAACATGTGCATGCAATGGCTTTGTAATTAGGTTTCTGGATTTCAACGACTGCGCTTTGCAATTTTGTTTGCACTCAACAGATTTTTGGTGCCGTGGCCACAAAAATACAGGGACTAGATTGCAAGCTAATTAACGTTGACACACGTGAACGGAACGGTTTGGAGGTCCTCTAGAATAAGATGATTGCCCTCTGGTCAATAAGCAAACAACTAATTATAATTTTAAGGTAGCTGTGTACGAACATGCTCAGAAGCAATGCATCCAGTCCCGTATTAGCAACTGAGATTTTTTTCCTCCAGTTAATGACACGTGTTTTTGTTTACCTTAACAGACTTAGTAGCTCTCTTTAACTGGCTCAGCAGGACTTCATTAACCCATTACAACAAAGCGGATAACGAAGCATAGAACTGATAGAAATAAACAGAAATGCCTTGTAGGCTATAGGTCTTCATATATGATCTAATGTGGCTGCAGTTTGGTTTACAAAGTGCACATCTCTTCACTGCTCAAACATGAAAACGTGACTCATTTAATGTTTAGTATTTTCACCAATGTACAGAAGCATGGCCTTCTGCAACAATAGCAGGATGTATCAACTATTCTTAGCATAGTGCTGCACCTATTTGGAAGTCGCTCTGGCTAAATGATGTATTAATATAACGAAATGTAATCTACGGCTAAGGGCACAGTATAGCTTCTCTTTTGCATTTAGGGGCTGGGTGTATTCCATCTGTATATATTAAAAAGTGGCATAAAGACTGCATAATTATTCTGCCCTGCTCTATTTCACGTCCACGTCGTTAGACGTGTGAGAAACTGAACTGAAAGATCTGAAAAAATATGCGAACATAACGGGATCTGAATTCCTCCCCTTTTCTCACTTGATGACTCCAATGGCGTCATTGTGCGTGCAGCCAAAATCGGGAGATGAGATCTGATGCAGAGAGCAGGCGAGGACAAGGATGATGGGACGAAGTCTCCAGAAATCCCAGCAGGAGTAAGCGAGCTGTTGAACACCAGCACCTCCTGCTGGTCAGTTCGTGCAAAAGCACCCAGAAAGAGGCTTTGGTGAGCTGGGCAAGCAGTTGAGATCTGACAAATAATAGGCATAGGAATAACTGGCTTAGGCCTGGCGCTATGGGGGTGCTTACGTCTGCATTGCACCCCCAAACGGACCTCAGTGCACCCCCAGTTGTCTCCTCATATCCTGATGTCTATATGGTATTCGTGACTTTTTGTGCAACCACATGGATTGCAATTGCATCTGTATTTTCTCCTGGCGCTGAGCCTGACCTGGCGTTTCCCTTCTCTAGGGTCTTTCTGCTCCTCAGAGGACAAAGATGGAAGTGAGGGTGCACGTGCACCCTGGAGTGATACTAAAGTCATAGCTGGAGTGCCCACACCAAGTGAACCAAGTGCTGTCATAATACCAGAGATCAATCAATCAGATGGACAGTTGATCAATCAAACAATCCATCAGTGAATCTCTTAGTAATTAATCAAAGCTTTTAAATCCAGACCAATGCCTGTATTAGACAGCCGTGTCTGTAGTGAAACACACATTTCAGTAAACACCATGAAAGGGCCTCACTGCTTTAAAAATGAGAGATATTTACATTTGTATACTTTCCAAACCACAATACCCATTGGGAACTGAGACAGAGTGTCAGGAAAACTGTGCATCGTTGCGGCTGGGAGCTTGAGAGATGACCAGCAGAGCAGATGTCAAACCTCACATACAGCTGAAGCGAGTGTTACAAGCCATAGATTTAGGGAGGTTTTATTCATCTGAAGTGAGGAAGAGTAATCGCCTATTGTATTGGTATTGGCAGGAGTTTGGCTGTGTTTCTGAGTGCCCTGTTCCTGCTATCACTTTGTTTATGTCACCGCCACTGAATGTGTGTGTGTTTGTGTGTGTGTGTTTGTGTGCTCACCTGCAAGTTTATTCTTAGATCATGGTAGCAAAATAAAAAATGTTGTCACTGCTAGGTGCATTAGTAGGCTGGGGTGACAGAGCTGCAGTTTGCAGTTTAACAGAAGCTCAGACCAAGGAACTTCATGGAGAAGCAGAGTCCTCTAGTGGTGAAAATAAGGTGGCAACGAACTGAAGCAAACGCATCACTCTATGCATGTTCCATACAGCACTCACCACACCCTCCATATGACCTAAATGACATTCACATCGCCCTCCCTACACCCACATCCCCAAATAACACTCAGATCTCCCCCCCCACGCACACCCCTTCGCAACCCACATCTATCTCCATGGGTCCCCTGTCACACTCATGTAACCCTCCAGCCCTCCAACATCCTATTTGGAGTAAGCCCCACAGCAGACTCCCTAACTGAGTGGAAGGATATAATGATATTTGCACCACATTAGATTCCCAGTGGACACTGACATTTTCTGTGTTCAGTCTAACTGTAATTCATTTTGTGCTGTGAGAAACACATTCCATCAATAGTTGCATTTTAACGCAATAATTTTTTGTCAGTTTGAGGGATCGCCAAACTCAAAATATTGTAAGAGGCAAGAATGCTTATTTTTCATTCACGTTGTGTACCCCAAAGTTTAGGGCAAATGCGCGATGAGATTGATCTTATTTGTGTGTTTCTGTCTGTGTTGTGCTTTGTGAGATGTGTCTTGATGTTGCCTTAACATTCAAGCAGTGCAGAGGAGTGTGAAGCACTAGAATGACATGGATGTTTTTACGGATCCTCCATCGTCAAGAAGGCCATGTCAGGTTACTGGCACAGGGCACACGGTGTCAGTCTAAACTAACATTAGTGCAACTCCTACAGGAATTAAAGAGGCAGCGTGTCACAGAACAACCACTTCAGCCGGTAGTTTATTCAGGGATGAAAGACTACCCCTCCGCGCTGCAGATTAGTTAGTTTTAACATGCGCTGAGGTCTTACCGAAGGAACGAACACAATACATCACAACAAATGGCAGGGGATCGTGAACTGGCAGCCCGTCGCCCACAGAACCCCGCGGTATTCCATATTCCATTACACACACACCACTCCGGGTGTAAAAATAACAGCTGGGTTCGCTTTCCACCCCCATAATTTGACAGGGCTCATTCACTCTCAAGCCAGAGCCGGACAAATAACAGTGTGAAGTAGACCCAGTTTTTGCATCCTGGCCTTGCTGCTTCCCTATTGAATTTGCACTGCGGGGAGTATCCTTCCTGTAGGGCGTGAAAAGATGCGGTGAGATGTAAGTGCGGTCAGGTAGTAAAAAAGGACACACCAGGTTTTTCTCTGTGGTTGCTTTCTTGCCAAAGGTCTCCTGTTGTCTGCTGCTACCACCGCCTAGGCAGGGAATGTCATTATCACAGTTCAGAGTCTAGCACTGATATTGTGTATATGTTTTATATGTATATGTATATATATGTTTTAGCTACAGTAGTTAGCTGTATTATTCACATTAATATTTTTTTTTTTTTGTAATTTTACAAAAGGTTTAGCCAAACATAAGTCTTTAAAGATGCCATAGCTATTGGTGCTTGCTGTCTGTCTCAGATTCAGTTATACAAATAGATCATTATGATATTTTTCAATTTTCAACACAGCACTTTTAATAAAACCAGACCCAGTATATTCCTCAAAGGCTAACAATTAAGCCATTGCTAATAGCATCACAATTGTCAAAGTAGTGGTGAAAAGTATATGGACATCATTTGCCAATACTATTATCATAAAAATAAGAAAACAAACCAGTTTTTAAATGTTTTGAAATGCAGTTGCACCAGACTGAAATACCATACTGCAAGAGGTCCTGAATGGGGGGAAGAGAAAAACACAGTTGCGGTTGAATGACCAAGCCAGTCACTTTGATGTTGCCTGCTGTTTCCCATTACCCGTGGTCCTTCATCGGGGGTCTTTGTGTGGAAACCCCCAGAGGCACCCCCCCAAACATACACCTGTTCATCTCATCACTCAGTAGCTTCAGAGTAACAGCATCATCCTACTGAGTGCCAGAACTCCCCAAACATGCCAAGGCCTCTGGCACACTTCTGCCCGCCCCTCCCACCAGAGAGAGATGAGGCTCTATATACTGTACATTACATTACATTACATTCATTTAGCAGACGCTCTTATCCTGAGCGACTTCCAGCACAAAAGAACAGAAGTGTATCCATTCAAGTTCAGTGAGCAACAGTGTGAGGCCAGGCTATTAACACTCCCAGACCAGTGAGTGTGAGCATAGCACTGCTTAAGCCCTACCGCAAGTTAACTTGTACCAGCTGCCTAGACAGCCTAGAAAGTAAGAGAGGCCAAGTAGACGCTCTACCACACATCAGTCACTAGATCACAGAATCCAAAACACATTGTGATACTACATGTAAAATGAACAGCAGGTATTTACTAGTGAGAAGATTAAGCATGATTTCACCCCGAAGCAGGTCTGCTGGGATGTTTGGCTCGACTTGGAGGCCTGTGAGCAAACTAGGACATCAGTCTGACTGTAAATTGACGGAAGGGGAAGGACAGCAGAAGAATGGACCCAGCTGGGGAGAGGGCAAAATCAGGCAGAAGACCCTTGAACAGTGCCCCAGGTAGCAGGAGAGGAGCCAAAGGTGGAGAGAGGGAAGGAGGTGGGATGCACAGTCAGCTGATGTAATGGTAGCCATAGAAGCGACAGTGTAGCGCGGCTGTAAGGCAGAGGGCTTGCAACAAAAAGGTTGCTGGTTTGATTCCCTGCAGGGACACTGCTGTTGTACCCTTAGACAAGGTACTTAACCCACAATTGCTTCAGTAAATATCCAGCTATATAGATGGATAATTTGTAAAATTATAACCTATGTAATTTGCTCTTGATAAGACTGACTGCTAAATGACAGTAATGCAACACAGTGGGAAAAAGAAGTTAGTAAGTGGTTTATATGCACCATTTACTGTTTGGATTCGTTTGGGGAGAGTGGGGCGTGGATGTAGGAATTTCATGTCCTCCCAAACGTCAGGTATTTATCTTCCATGAAAAGCATTTCCCCTGAGTATCAATGAAATTTTTACATACTGTCTTAGGTTGTGGGAACTGCAGAGAGACAAATCTTGCTGCTTTATAATCTCTTTATATTACCACACACCACTGTGCAGTGACATGCTGTAGCTAAAGAGTTAGTTTAAGATCAATTAAAGTAAAAAAAAAAAAGTGCACTGCCCATAATGTTTCAGGTGTCAGTTGCTGTCTGCCCATTAAGAACACCACCAGATCAGTTTTAATTTTAATGCAGGAGGTATTTTCTATCTGAGATCACCAGATGGCAGTCTCCAATAGTGATGTCAGCATCACCTTTAAAGTACTACCTTCTGGCATCACTGTGTGGCTCCGATGATTATAATTTTATGTGATCATAAATACACAATTGATATGGAATTCAGAGAAATACAGTTATCAGATTTATTTTTTGATAAGTTGCTCATCTTATCATTTTTTTGTATTTCACGGATACGGATTTCATGGATTTCATCCTCCAGATATACAGTGGCTACCTGTTAATAAATGTTTACCTGCCTTTTTTATAAGAAATATTGATTAAACGCTAGCTTGAGCATGCTTTCTCCCAGTGATATTTTTTATGCTGTATCTTTTGATCTGCACTGCATCTCAGCAGGCATTCAATAGTCTATTAATGTTCAAATATGGGTCAAATTGAGCTAGTGATCTTGCATTAATTTAACATGTCTCTCAAACATTTAACCCAGGTTAACCCAATGCCTCTATCATGTCCTGATGAAAATGAATGTTTTTGATGAAAGAAGTGTCATGTATTGAGCAAAGGCAGTTACTGAATTTTAATTCTGACAATTCAGCTCTCAGGAGTCAAGAGGAGAAACCCAGCCATGAACATGTCACAGTGAGTTTCCATTCAGAGTTCTGTACATTTGAAACAAGGTTAAAAAGCCTATTATGAATTTTCCACTACCTGTTCCTACAGGTAGGAAAAATTCTTAATATTTAGATCTGGTCAGTCTAACTATTTATTTTCATTTCTGTGAGTAAAAATTCCCATCCTCATATCCTGAAGTCTGTGTGTTTTTAGGTTTATGAACTGAGGGCTAAATTTAGGTTAAATTATAATTTAGCGTAAAAAAGAAAAAATAAAAAAAAGATTTTAGATGGCCAAAATTTTCAACAGCTTGCTTCCCTTTTTGAAAAACTCACATTTGTATAAAATATGGCTCAATTCCCCAAGGACGCCTCAGGCTTCAAAATAAATAAATAAAATGCAGGCACGTGCCGGCAAATCATTTTTTGTTTTTTTTTCATTCTGAATGTAAAAGAGGCTGAGATAGAGAATGCATCACAGAGAGCATCTCCTTAAATGGAAACAAAAGGAACCATCAAAATTCCACCATTATATGCTTCACTTTGATCTCATCACAGTTATTGTGTCATCACAGTGAATTGTCTATTGTTCATCTTTATGTATCCAACAGTAAGCAGAGTCTTGGCCAGCCTTCATCTGGACCGGCACAGGACAGATGTGCAGCAACCATGAATCTGAGCCAGGGGACGTTTTGAGTGTGCAAACCAGGCAGTGAAAAATACAAAAAAATACAAAAAAGATCAGTTGACAAAGACTGAAAAGCTGATTTATTGTAAAAGTGTATATTTTGCACTCCCAAACATGAAGAGAAGCACTCATCTCCCATAAAACAAAAACTGAAACAGGCTTTATAAATTAAACAACATGTAAAGGTGTTGGTATGTGGCACAGGTATACTCGATTGACTACCAGCATCTGATTCAAAAAGGCCAGGCTCGGGAATAGGGTGAGGTGGAGTGGTGGTGGGAGTGGGGGTTGAGGGGGCAGTAATTTACAATTTTACAGGGTAATGACAGTGCAGACAACATGGCACTATGAGTCCTAGTATGGGTGGAGCTAAGATGTGCTATCAATGATTCCTTGATATGGAGAGTCTGGCAAAGTCTTTCTTTGGCTGGATCATTGAGGGACAGCAGATGGTAACTCCACCCATCACGTGCTTCACGACAACAAACTATCCAATCACTGTCTGGAGGGAAAAGGGAAGGGCTTTAACAAAAGGGGCGTGGCGCTATTACAAACAACCAACCAGAGAGTTACTCCTGGTCCTTCTCCTCGCCATGTGTGATGATGTATACCAGGTTCTTGTAGTCCAGGTTGCCAGCCACATCTGGGGGGAAGGCGGTGAACATCTGCTCCATCTAACAGGGCAGCAAGACAGCACATGTGGTGAGCCAATTCTCTGCCCATTTACATCAGGAAATGCTATACTGTACGTGACATGAGGGGTGACCGCACAAGACAAAGACGCTCTTAGTGTTGCGCAAGCCTACTGGAATCAGCTTGCCTTCCAAGTAATTTTTAACTGCAAGATTAAGGGTGGAAAGGTTTTAAGACTAAAAACTTAAAAGCTAAAATTAGGTTCCAAGATGAATTATATCTTCATGGCAGGTAAGGGTTTGGCACGTCATACACGCTTTGGAGACTGTGTGATTTTCTGATTCTTGTGTCTTTTCTTTCTACATAGGTGCTCCTGGCAGTCAGTTAGTGTCTTTCTCTCTGCTGTGACTCAGAAGATGAGGCAGACTGTTGACAGACTGAGCTGTATTTAGTGTTCAGTGTGTGTGTGTGTGTGTGTGTGTGTGCATGTGTCTGTGTGCATGCGTCTGTGTGAACATGCATGTGTGTACATGTGTATGTGCATGCACACAGACGCGTATGTGTATTATTTGGCACTGTGTACAGCAGACTGTGTCTGGGTCCACTCACCTCCTCTTTGGAAAACCTGTCCGCCTGGGTCGTCAGCATCTCAGTGACACTACAAACAGAGAGTGATGCTGAATCAAAGCTCTGTGTACTTCCTGTCTGAGTGAGGGATGTGAGCTCCGCCCACTTCCTGTACACTTCCTGTCTAAGAAAGGGATGTGAGCTCTGTACACTTCCTGTACACTTCCTCTCTACAGAAGGGATGTGAGCTCTGTACACTTTCTTTATGTGAAAAGGAAGTAGAGTGGGTACGTACTAGTCCTTCTTCAGGACTCCCTTGCCCTCGGGGTCGAACACTTTGAAGGCGTTGAGGATGGTCTCCTCCGGGTCTGCGCCTAAGGAGACAGACATTGGTAGTGTCACATGAGGTCAAGCGTAGCCAGCCATGCGCCTGCGACAGGATGACTTTCATCTGCAGCGTCTGGGAATTGTGAAAGCTGAGCTTCCCTCTCAATGGAGAGAACAATGAGGCCTGTGAATCAGGGAGCTAAAATATGACTCCAGCATTATCATATCAACAGGGCGGCACAGCTGATGAAACATTCAAACATACTCCCTTTTTAAGGATTTGCATTCAAATAACACATTATGCACATTTTTAGCATATTATGAACATATTTGGACTGTGATCTGTGTACTAAGGGGACAAATGTGTACAACCGTCTGCCAGGCCAAGAGGCTGTTTTTTTTTTTTTTTCATTTTCTCCCCAATTTGAAATGGCTAATCCCCGAATTTTGGAATGCCCAATTTGTCATCGATGTTCGGTCCCATTGCACAACCCCCACTGCCAATCCGGGAGAGCGTGGACAAGCATGTGCCCTCCTCCGAGACACGTGATGTCAGCCGCTGCGTCTTATCACACTGCGGTCCACAAGCTAAGCTAGCACAGAGATGAGTCGGAGGAAGACATTTCATATGCAGCTTTGGCACGTGGAACCACAGACGCCCTATCAACCAGTAGGGGTCACTGTTGCTAATGGGAACGAAGCCCCTGAAGACGTACCCACCCCTATCCCCGGCGGAATGAAGCTAATGTGCTCCGCCTGTGAGCTCCCGGTCACTGTCGGCTAGTGACACGGCTGGGATCGAACCCGGGCCGTAGCGTTCAGTCTACACTCGACACGAGTGCTTTTACTGACTGAGCCACTCGGGAGCCCAGCAGTAGCAAGCAGCAGTTTTAGTGCCCTAAACCTAAAGCACTACATTGTGTCACACTGCCTGTACCTTTTAGCTTTTCGCCAAACATGGTCAAAAAGACGGTAAAGTTGATTGGTCCGGGAGCCTCCTTCAGCATCTCATCAATCTCCTCTTGCTTCACGTTCAGGCGACCTACGAAACAGAGGGGGGAGGAGGGGAGGAGCCGAGTATAAGCTGCAAACGACTGTGGGATATCCGCTAAGCCACACCGCGCCACCGAGACGCTTCCCCTCCTGCTCCCGGAGAGGTCTGTGTGGAAACTCACCGAGGGCGGCGAAGGTGTCCCTCAGGTCGTTCTTGTCGATGAAGCCGTCTCTGTTCTGGTCCATGATGGTGAAGGCCTGGCGATGGGAAAGAAGGGGGACTGTTAATGACTGAGCAATGAGCGGCAGTCACTGAGAACGCCAATTGCATTCTCACCCTGGGCTTTAAATCACAGCCACACTGTGTGTGGCTACAAACACCATTAACTGTAAAGGAAAGCAGATGAGGGGAACGCTATGTAGTGATTTTCTCTTGTTTTTGATTTTTTTTTATCCTTGATATTCTCAAGAGCGCTGTTACCATCGAGCACGTCTGTCCCCCTCAATTTTCCACCCGAGTTTGAGGGGTGCTGCGCAGCCTGGCCTGTCCGTGCACCCCCATCACGCCTCTAATTGCAGCTGACAGAGGCTGAATTATTAAACAGCAGCGCTGTACACTGCTACACTGGGGGCCCGGGGAAGGGGGGGGGGGGGTGGGTTCAGAAGATAAATACTGAATTTACCAAACAGTTTCGTATTTTGAAAGATCCTAAAGGTCACAGGTGTGTAGTTATTTCGGCAAGAACACTGTGTCGTTTGATTGCTAGGTGAATTCAATGGGAAGTGTCCAATGAACTGTAAGATAAGTTCAGATGGTCCCCCTGCTTCACAGAGAGATATCCGTGGAGTGCAGACTTCTAACACGGAGACAGACACTGACCTCTTTGAACTCCTGGATCTGGGCCTGCTCGAACATGGAGAAGACATTAGAGTTGGCTCCCTCCGCTCTCTTCTTTGCCTTCTTAGGTGCCTGGATGAAGAAGCGAAGACTGATTGGTCGTCACACATACCTTCCAATTACATAGCTCCCTAACCCAACCTTGAATCAAAACAGCCCTCGTCTCTGAACAGCCCTCTCGTGGTTTTCATCTCACTAATAGGAGAATGTTGCACATAAAAAAGGATTCAGCGGCTTTACTTCTAGTACTGTGAGCTGCCCTGACCATAGATGCCAGAAGCTTAGAAAACCACCATTCTGTTCTATGGAGGGAGACTGAATGACAGGATGTAAACTGTGGGGTTTTCAGCACACGAATTCTCAGCACACTCCAATGGCCAGACACAGTGGCACAACATGGCATTATGGGAGATTAGCTTCACCTGTGCCTTGGCTACGCACTCTGCCCACGCTATGTTTCAAACTTGTGACAGTTCTGTCGCCACGTGCAGCCAGCTGGAACGCTAACACTCACGTACAGAAGGTTCTGCTCAAGCGTCATATATGATGTCAATCTCAGCGTGTCCCCAAAGCTACCCAAAGATTCCCCAAGCGCAGTAAATGAAGCAGTTATATTTTGAAAGACCAATTATTCCGACAAAAAAAGAAACCAACACGCCCAAATCACGAGAAGATAAAACGGCTCTCAAGTTAACACGGATTTTTCTGTACCCAGACTCTCCCCTGCCGCAGGCACTATAATTAGCCTCGCGACACAGACGCCCTCTCTTGTGGTTGAGCGCAGTTTTGACACGGTGAATCAGATGTGTGGATTACACGTCTGGGGGTGGGCAGGGACAAGCAGTGCGCGCCCCCCCCCCCCCCCCCCCCCCCCCCCCCTCCTTAACCCTCACCACATTCATCTGGAAAGCCCTTGAAGGCCAGGATTACGCCGAGCTATTTACACCGCGGACGGCGGGCAGCGGGATGAGGCGCGGGAACGTCGTCCGGTGACATCACATTCCGCGGATTCGTTCGCCTCCAGACAGCTGCTTTCTAACGCTCGCCGCGGATTAGCCCGCAGCAGTTGTGCATTACGGATAAAGGTCATTATGCTGCATGACATTTTTCTCCACATCTGACTCCGTGGCGGAATCGCCCGCCTGTAAGCCGTTTTTTATTATTAGACGTGAGGCGAGCGCTAGAAGCCCTCGTCCGCGCTCATTTTGGTTCATCAGTTTAGCTCTGTCTGTTTTATTGTTTCTGTCGGCTCGCCCGTGATCAGGTCCAAAGCAATATGCGACTAATGAAATTGCTCCATTTGTCGAAAACGGCAGAGAAGTCGATAGCCGTTCCCTATTCGCAATCAGTCATATCCAACCGCTTATTCAATGCTAAATCTCACCATGATTCACAGTCTCTCATACACCACCATCCCGCCTCTGCCAAGGGACTTTCATATACAGAAACCAAACTTTTAGATGTGACAAATGCAGGCACTACAGAAAAGGCACTAAACAGCTCTATATTGTCATTTGTCATGGCTGCACTGAGACACCAGATACACGTTTCCTCGTACCTAACTGGAAAGTGATTTACAGTTATTAACTTTAATGCACAGCTTTACAAATTGCATGACAGATGACTACTAATACCGTCAGCAGAGCGAGCAAATAAGGAAAGCTGTACTGCACGTGGCATGCAGACAAGAAAGTAAAATAAATGAGAAATTAAAGCCCCTCTAGATGTATTGTTTCAAAACCGGGCCTCAAGATTTTCAGGAAACACTGGCAACACACGCATAAAGAGACCACCCCTGTCCCCTCTTAGCACAATAGGGGCCAACCCTGACTGTACACTTTTCTTGCAGCGTCCCCAAAGGCAGGTTCCCTCCTCCGCCTCCGGGGCGTCTCATGGCACCCCCCTCAATGCCTCCTCCTCATAAACCTGACCGTGTGACCCAGCAGCCCACTGCACCAGGGCTCTGCCCCTGTGCGCCGAGTCTGGGTTTGGAACACATGTCATACTGGCGTATCACACTCACCATGGCTGATGCTGGAGATGTGCTGGACCAAAAAGAGGGATCCCCAATGATGCGAGACAATAGGGGAATCCAGGGTATATTATATACACCCCCTCCCCCTCCCCTGACCCCCCCTCCCAGGTTCCTTTGTTTCGCCCATCCTTCCCTTGGCCCGCGTGATATAAATAAACCATGCCTTCTTTAGGCAGTGAGACAGGTAGGCCTTGCCTCGCCCTACCCCTTGGTGCAGTGTCAACACTCTGGAATAATACTGGTTTAGAATAACCCTCTGGCAGGGTGACGCAGGGAGGCTGCAGGAATTGTTCGATACTCGATCTCCCCCTAGGAAGCGGGGCTTTGTCTTCTACCCCGGGCTTTGGAACGCTGCAGGGTGTGAGTGACAGCGCCACTTGCTGGGCTTGCAAGCGGCTGGTCTCAGTTCCCATTGAGGGGGGGGTGAAAACTTGACAATGTAGCTGAGCCTTCTAGGGTATCATAATAGACCCGTGACATCACAATGGAAGTTTCCAATCCGTCTCTAAATCCGCTCTTCAAGGTCTGCTATTTGAAAAGTGATCCGTAATTTACCCTGCCATTATCATTCAACATGTCGTGTGTGTTGTATGAGAAGATGAAAAAATGAATTCAATTCAAGCTTTCTGGAAAGGCTAAAGAAAATGTTCGGTCAGGCATATTAAGCACATACCAAACCAATAGCCATTACAAGTTGGTTGATATATAAATGTTATGCTCAACCAAATCGTTTTTCAGAGTTTCATCCCCTTGTGGAGCCACATTTCATAAAACAAGGCAACACAGGTGATGCGAAGCTACTCTCATACAAATTAGCTTCATTCCACCAGGGGTAGGGGTGAGTATAGGTCAGCCAGTGTCCCTTCATAAACACCTCTCTTGACACCTTGTGACTCACTTGGGCGCCTACAAGATCTTCAGACGATGACAGGGAAATGTGTCTATCCAAAGAATGGTGTCTCCTTCCTGGTCCACTGTGGGACTTGTAGTGTGTAAAAAGGTACCAGCATGTGTGCAAAGGAGGACTCCTCCTAACCCTGCTCTCTCCCACCTGAGTGCAGAGGTTGTCATGGTGACACAGGCCTAATGGGCAGTTGGTGATCACAAAAACTGGTCGAAGAGGGGGGGGAAATGGAGGTGCTGTCCTGTCATGTGGGGGGGGGGGGGGGGGGGGGGGGGGGGGGGCTGTCGTTTGGAAATGAGAGGATGCCATCTCCTTACCTGAATACACTGGCGTCCCTTTTACACCCTGTACCTCAAATCCCAGTATGTCTGATGATACACCAACACTCCACCCTCAGTATAAGTGTGCTCATTTTGGGGGATTCTTGCTGGGTTCCTCTTCTAGGTGAAAGGGAAAAAAGTCTAAAGCCTTCCTCAGCGCCTTCCCCAGGTCCCGAAACACACTGCATCCTTTATTACATTATTTATGGTTTGGCATAGCATGGCATGTGGGCCACGTAAGACTGAAATGACTGGCATTGCCTACATGCTTGCACATTACCTATTTGTGGAAATGCATTTTTACTCAAGTTAAGCAGGCAGCTTTCAGCGTCACCTCCCAGGGTTTCACCTCCTAATCGGTTCTGATCGTAAATCCTTACGTGTTTGGGTGCTGTGTGGTGAGGTCAACCTGCAAAACACAGGATGTTGTTACATTTGAAAGACAAGTTTTTAAAAAAGTTTTGTGAGTTTTGTGAAGTGTGTAGGGGTCCTGGGTATGTGGTCGTTATCCAGAGCTTATAGAGCAGTGGATAACAACATATAGTGCTTAAATGTAGACATGGTGTCTCTGTGGTGGCGTAACCTGTGAGGTGAAAGCTATCTCTGACCCACCGGTAATCACTCACTGTTAGAGTTTTTGGAGCCTGCGTGCTTTCATCTGCACACCTGCTTGGCCCGTTGATGTAAAAATCAGGAGCACAGATGCAAGGAATGAGGCTAGCACCCGTGCCAAACTTTCAGGTGGCAAAGGAGCTGAATCCACAGGACTGGAAATCCATGAGACAGCAATCTGTCAACAGGGCTGCGGACATTTTTATATAAAAAAAAATAAAAGAAATCTGAGAGATTGCGATCAATCAGTATATATACAGCGCTGACAATGTGAGGCGGATTCTGCAGAACAGCAGTTCGTTTTGTGTGTTGTCACATGCAGACTAACCAAGCGAAAACACCTGTGATAAAAAAAAAAAACAGAGGGGATTCTGGGTACTCACAGACAGGGAGCGAACATCCATCAGCATCACACTTGGGTGGCGAAGCTTTGGTAAGAGAAACAGGGTGGGAGGCCACACAACTAAAAAGTGAGAATTTCAACCCCAGACGGTACCTACAGGCAATTGCATGCACTTTCACTGTAATTCCGTCTGCGACTGGTGTGGGAAACCACTCTCCCCCCACCCACCTGACAGGAGCCTTCACCTCCCATCTATAGCATCAGCTGTCTGCGCTCTTTGGGTTATTTTGAGTTTAAGATGCAAATGCCAGCTGTTGTTTCGCATGCTTGTGTGTCTGTATGGCAAAGGCATTGTCATAGAATGTCAAAGAGAGATGAGGAGAATCATGCTGCTATATATAAAAGCACACACAAGTTTTCTACTCACTTCATTGAAGCACACTTAGCTATAGACTAAGACTGTTTTTTTTTCTTTGCTGCCTTTCATGCTATATTAAAGTATTAATACACTATCCCATAAAGGCAACAAATAAACGGAAACACAAAGCAATAAAGACATACCTATCTCGTCGCTAAGCTTAGATATTCACTTTTATTTTTAGAACTATTTTTTGTTTCCTTGCGCCCCAAAGCAGCTGAATGAACATCTGTAATGAACAGCTGATCAAGGTGACACACAGGTAGGACAGGCTCTTTGCCCATGGTCGTCTAGATCACGTGTAAGGAGAGCATTTGAGGACATTACCTGTGAAAGCAGGGCAGCGGCGGCTCTCCACCAATCAGGTCATGTCCTGAAGTCCTCGGAGGGCCCTGTGATTGGATGGTGAGCCCAGGTGTCTCTGGAGCACAGCAGCAGCAAGGGTGCTCATGCATCTCCTTCCTTTTTCCGCTTCTCTCTCTCCCCCCCGTCCCACCTCTCTGCTTGCATGTCTGACCCTCACTCTCTTTCCCTCTCTCTGTTTTTCAGTCTCTCTCTCTATTTGTATGTCTTCGTATGTCTCTCGGTCATCCTCAATTCAATTAGCTGTACATGGCCGTACTGATGGAGATACATCTGTGACCAGTGCATGTGCATAGAAAACAAACGGAGCCAACAAAGAACAGCTAATTATGAAGGACAAATGAAGAATATTAAAACTCTAGACAAAACAATGACTAAACCCCTAACTAAAAGCATGTTTTCAAACAGAACTTGATCCCATCTCTCTGCTTAAATCTGCCCTGAAATAATAAATATCCAATAACCTCATTATCTTTTAATGGGAAACACTTGAATTTTCTGAAGCCATTGACAGTAAACCTTGTTAAGGGCAGACACAAGAATGTGCTGCTTTTAGTTTGTCTGTTTCTCTTAATTATTTGTTTTATTTCTATTTTTTTCTCAATGTGCTACAGTATGCAAGCAATTCTGCTTGATGTAGTTCTTTCTCCCATGAAGAGAAACAGGAAGGAGTTGTTCAGATTCCCCCTGATGAATCTTGAGGTCAAGCATCAATATGTGTCTCTGTTTTTGGGGCTGACCCATAGCAGCAGTGACACACTCTCCTCTGTAAGGGGGCTTGGCAGTCTTGGAGAACAGCAGGTATATCAATTTATCTCCGTAATGGCCACTGGGTGGAGCTCTAAATACACATTGCACATGTCAACTTTATTGGATTTCAGTTCTCGGAGAATCGATCAATACCACAGAACCCAACAGGGAAACAATCGTTTCAAAAATATTCCAGGAAGAAGGTATTGGGTCATGGTTCCCAAGCATTACGAGCTAGGAAGTGAAGTGGAATGTGGTTTAAGACTGTGAATCAATGCATAGATCACAACATTAAAAAGGCTGAAGTCATCAATGCAGAAATTTTCCAACTTAATTTTTCATTTGTGCAGCTGCTTTATGATGTGAATATTTCTACAACTATTTTTCAATTATGTTTTGAAATTGTTTGTCCGAATTTGGGTGCTGGGCACATTTTTTCAGTAAAATAATACGGGATAGTCTGGGCTACGCTTATACTTCCAGTACATCATTAATGCTGAACACCTGTGTTCAACTATATATCTGAGATACAAGTTGCCAACAGGAAAATGCATATTAACAATGTAAGGCTAAAGTGAATGTAGACATTTACTCCTCAAGTTCAAATGAACAAATGCTAACTTTAATAAAAACATGCACACATCCCTGCTAATGACAGACTAAAAAAGAGGCCAATATTTCTAACAGACGTGTCAAGAACATATTCATGGATGAATCATGGCTTCGTGAATACACATAATTTCACATCAGACTTTTTTCAGATTACGTTTAACATGTTTTTAAAGTCTAAACTATAGACACACATTGTCTCATGTTTGGTACATTGCCAAGTTTGGACTGAAATAAATTAATGAATTTGTAGGTCTGTATTTGCCCCTCAAATGTAAACAATTGCTCATATATCACTGATGGATTATGCTGGAAAAAATGGAATGATTCCTAGTTTCTGTCTCCCAATAGTGCCTGATCCCTTACAGGGGAACCCAACAAAACAACTTTCCACAGCACACTTATGTGCACATAGCCATTAACAACTACTTTCAGTCTAAGTATGGGGAAATGCTTAATTTTTATGTCATAAGTCATATTTCAAATGAAACTTAATGTCCACTTACTGAATACATAGTATTCAAAAACATGCAAACGCATACACGTACGATAGAGAGAGAGAGGTGACACTTCACAGTGGTTTCAGTTTGAAATATGCATTCCCATACAAAAATTGCAAATGGTATTTGCTCACTGAAATCCCTCATAGATCAGGGCAGCCCACTTATAAAGCCCACTAAAAAAAAAACACCAAAAAAGTTCCTCGGATACAAGACAGCTACAGTGGCAGCTCTGTGCGTAAAACGGGGTCTGTGTTTCGCATGTTTTGAGTAACATTCTCAAATTCGTTCTCCCCTCTGAGTTCGCGGCGCTTTTTTGCATGACAGCAAATGCTGTTTCTGCACCTTTTAATAAGCAGAGCTGTTGAAGGCTGCTGTTTTTATGCAGACAAAAGAATTTTGAAGGGATCTGCAGCTGTGCCCAATTATCACGTCACACATATGTGACAGCACTGCAAGCATGCCGCTCTGCCTCCACCGTCTCAAATAATAACTCAGATTTACTCATATAGCAATCCCGAGTAGCCTCGAGATTAACCCTGAGATAAGCCTCTATCTGTATCGGCCTATGCATATGTGTATATATGTATAAATATCATATGCATGCATTCATGAATATTCATATGTATACGCGTGTCAACATAGTACGTATTTGTGTATACTTGTATTACAATGCCAGCTCCTGTATCTGTTTCACTGTCTCTCTCTCTATAAGCATAAGTGTGATTACATGGGAAACCCCTCCCCTCGACCTTGTGTTGTACCCTATACGTTACCGCCGCCTCCTTTCTGTTATTGTCCCGTAACAAGAAGATGAGGTCACCCTTGGCGTCAATGAACTCAATGTCACATTCCTCAACAAAGTCCAGACGTCTCTTAGAGGTAGGAGACAGGCACCATGTGTCCATTCTACCGCCCGTAGGCATAACACATAAAGCACACAAACACACACACACACACACACACACAATGTTAAGAGTACTTTTTTAAAACACTGAGTTTTACAGCGAAGAAACCCTATGCACACTCAGTGATACTGGGGCGGTCTTTCATGGAATGAAATATAACGCATTGTTTCACTGTAAACATGTATATATGGAAATAGCAATATAAACACACGAGGCTGACTTGAACGCCGACACTGATTTAAATTTCAAATTCCCAATGAATCATTGGCAAATAAGAAATGTCATTACTTTCTTATAAAACTCCTGCATTGTATTCGCTCCCTTAAGCAACAAATAAAAAGTAATAAAACTGAAACTTTTAATAAGTACCTCTTAAATTCCCCTCAGGTGTTTTTTGCATATCAAGAAAATATCAATAATTTTGCCAAAAGATTGTCTTGATTTAAGTTTTAACTTGTCTTTTCTTGCAAGAAGAGAAATGATTCGTCTGTTATTGTTGTTATTTATTTTCTTCAGTAACGTCTTACCAGTCGGTTATATTGCATCTTCTAAAGATAATTTATTTTTGAAACCACTGAAACTCAGCCGGCAAGGGATCATTTCTACCCTAGTATGTGGAAATAATTTTCTGTGTGTATGAATCTATGAGAGCTTACGATGCAGTTGTGATATAGAATAGAAATCAAAAACAACTTTTTTCCCGTAAGAACTTTTAGTTTGTGGCGTATCGACAAAAAATACTGTTCTGTTAAACAGACACATGATGACACAGACATAGCACTCAGGACAGAGGCAGACATGTACCCATACAATAATACATACAGAATTCACAGTATCACAACAACACGCTTACTACTGTATATGCGTGTGCGGTGTCCACTTCAGCGCGTCGTTTGAAGATATCCACAGATGCTTACAGGTATATACAAGGGAATGGCTTACAATGTACTAGTTAACAATGATACACCTGGAGAAAATGTTTAGGAAGTGGAGTTAAGGTGGTGTGAAAAGGTGGAGGAACTGAGGGGTGGATCGCAGCTGTTTGGCCACAAGGTATGGGCAGTATGGGTCATAGGGAAACTCATTTCAAGGGCACTTTGTTCAGAAAACTCCCTAAATTACGCTCGTTGCCTCGGTTATAACTGTTATAGACCCAGCGGTCTAAAATACCAGTAAAATTTCCTCTACAGTGATAATTTGTTTGTTCTTTACTGTCAGCCGCAGTAAATACAGCAGGCACGAGGGGGCGCAAAATACGTTTTAGAATTATGCAGCAATCCGAGCACCTATATTTCACAATTTCAAATAAATACAACGCTCTCAAAAAAGAGGAAAGAGGCTCAAAAGGAGAAAAGGCACGGAGGTAAAAACAGTAACACGTATATCTGCAATATTTAATCTGAGAGTGTAAATAACAGAAACAAAAAAGAGAGTGTGACATAAGAAAAACAGGGTCATCGTGGGACATAATCATTAGGGACTGCAAGGATCCACGTGGAACCACAGGAAAAGGAGAGAAATTAATTATGCAAGAACCAAGAATGACCATAACGGGTTCATAAAACCCCCGCGGACAATCGACATAGAGCTCTGTATAGCTAATGCTCCTCTAATTTTACTCCTGAAAATGTAACATTCAGCATCCAAACAACATTAACAATTTCTTGTAATGTTTATGGTGGTGGTAGAATCACGGGACAGACCTTTTCATACCTGTACGACATTCTGACAATTTCTCACAAGAATGTGATTGGACTGCGCCCTATGAAAGGTCCGACCAATACCGGATGATTGGTAGTTCTGATACAAATGAAATTGATTTGGTCACAACCTTGTATAAATAAAACAGACACGACTTAATGTGTATTGGCCTCTTGGTCAGAAGTAGTTCTATAGCCTAAATGTAACCATAAATACATGTTAAAACGTTACTGTTGCAAAAATCAATGTAGATTGTGTTTTTTAAACAAACAAACAAACAACAAAATTGTGTACCACAGTCTTCTTTTTAAACAGATAGTTCGGGACTTTTTGATTAGACGATGCTTTGCATAGCATTTCAGAACTATGACTTTATGTAATCATCGTAACTAATGTCTGATAATAGCGTGTTATTAAACGCGTAAGTAGTATTACCATAATCATTATCACTGATGCAGGTATAGCAGTAGAACTATAATATCATTCTGATAAGTACGATGGTTTTTTTTTACAGTAGGGGGTGCACTGCGCAGGTGTGGGCGCCCGCACCTGCCTCAGGTTTGAAGTGTGAATTCTAGAGACGTGTAGAATTCAATCACAGCTCTAACCACAGATCGGCGAACATGCAATTGATTAACGCACTGCTGTTTTTTTTTTTAACCACAAACACCACGGCATCCACCCCCAACACTGAATCTTTACAAGAGAATATGTGCACAAACGCAACTGCTATTTCCAGAAAAGTGTCTCTTTAAGATGATGAAAACAAACATACAGCCCCGGGAGGTTGAGCTTAGGTGTCACGCGAACGTACATCTCCGTGCATATTTCATCGTTTCGTGCAGCTTGCTTCACTGATACGTTGACAAGCAGGTTAAATGTTAAATAATGTTATGTACAGGTGCCTACCCGCGTCTGTCGATTCTATACTGTGAGAGGTTTCTATTCGAAATTTCCCCGTCACAAATATATGCGGAGTTCACTATTGTTAATTATATTGTTCTCTCTTTCCCATTTCCAGACGGTATTGATCATCACGTTACGTCAGTATTGATAACTTTACCAAACCAAAATCAAGTGCAATTGCACAGTGCATAAATCCACAGGACTGCACAAATGCAGAGATATTCTTGTACTTCTTTTAAAATACGCGACCTTCCGTCGGGGAACATCTTCTATTTCCCCGACGTCTCTTCATTTAGTTTTGTGGACTTTCTTGTTTTGATAAGCTTTTTCTTTTGTGTGGAGCAAGTGATCACCAACGCTGTTTAACGAGGGGAATCCAGCCCATATATTTAGTGTAGCCGGTGCGAAAAAAAAATTCTCTTCAATATCCCCCAAGATGGCCGCCGATGTGGGATCGATGTTTCAATATTGGAAGAAATTTGATCTACGGCGGCTTCAGGTTAGTGCTATCTTTTACCTTTCGGGAGAATATGAAAATATAGAAGATGCTCCACCGAAAAACGAAACGAAATGTGCTTTTGGGGAGTTTTGGTGACTAAAATCAGCGGTGTTGCATTGATAGATATTAGAAATTGATCCTCTTCTGCCTTTGTTCAGTTCAATCATTGATCAGCGGTGGAGCGACCATAGACCAGCACTGGCGCTCTCTATGCTCCGTGCTCGCTGCTGGGATCAGCGCGGTGATTTGTTTATTTTAATACAATTTGCGGGTCATCTTTTCGCTGCCGATTAGTGGTTTGCAAGAGAATTGAAACTTTTAATGCCTTCCTGAATCTTGCCCTGTGGACTTACTTTTTTCCAGTTAAAAATTATGGTGTTTTAATCGGTGATAATTGTGCGTGACTGTTTGCGTTCGAATCTTCGCCGTCGAGATTGTTTCATCCGTTTTTGTACCGTATTTAATAACCAGATATATTATGATAATGATTATTAGTAAAGACTTTGCAATTGATTGAGCATGGAGTCATGGAAAGTTTGTTAGGGTATGGTTTTTTGCAGAACCATGCGATACTCATGTTGATAAGATAAATGTAAGCAAACTAGCAATGTGTTTATTTGTCCTTTATCATATCTTTATAGTATGTGTGCATAACCTGTGCAGTATATATATTGTGATGTTTAGAGTACATTGTAACCAATATGAAGAGGCTGGTTTACAATGATGTTGAGCTAGAAATCCTGCTTGGTTATAAAAGCTAGGATGTTTGTTTTGCAGCTGACGTCGGAATTCGGCTACACGTTCATAAAAAAGTTTGATATGAGTTTATTTACTGCATTATTTTTGTCCAAGTTATAAATCAACTTTGGGTCAGTCGTTTAAAAGAAAAGCATATTAATTTACTTCGTTGGCAGTTGGAAGTTTTATGTCGCCAGTGCAATCTGCAGAATTTTTTTTTATTAAAATGAACCCCCTTCTCTTCACAATTTATTTTAGTTTTGCACGTTTTCAAAAGCCGTAACGTTAACAACTTTGCGTCTTTGTCAGACAAAACAGTACAATAACGGGTAATCGTTTTATTGCACCTTGTGAAACGCAAACGTTTTTGTCTTTTCACTCCCCCCTTTCTCCCTCTCTCCAGCCGCATTGCGAGCGGTATTCAGGCAAGGACTGTGTAATTGTATTCCCTGCTAATGTTTGTAAATCAGACTTGGGTAGCGCAAGGGCACCGTCTGTGCTGTATGATTGATGTTCTGTAACATGAGGAATGACAAGAGCATGGCAAGCCAGGTCCCGCGGAGAAGCCAGGCGACGGGGAATCAGATCTGTTCTGGGCTGCCTTGTGTGGCCCGCTTGTTATTCAAGCCTCCAAACGGGGTGCTTCTCGGGCAGTCAGAGGAATTCATCGTGTGCGTCGAGCCATTGTTGCGTGGAGCAGCGCCGGGGCTTCATTCACATTCAGCCGGACTGCGAATTCCGAAAGATTGCGCTCGGCAGTGTATCGCGGCGCGGAATATGATTTGAAAGTGGACAGCTGTCGAGGCGCTGAATTACTTATTTGAATTTAAAAATAATTAGTGGGTACGGTCATTTGCCCATCTTTGTGACGATAAACTCGAAAGAAAAAAAAAACGTTGAAGAGCGCAACTAAAACATCGGATTTTGAGACAGGGATGGTGGCTAGCAACGTATGCGTGTGAAATCTTTCGCGCAAATCATGCTCGTCTTTTATTGTTCAACAATAGGTTTTTGCCCTGAGATATAGATACGTGGTGTTCAGCTGTCAGTGCGACGCCGTTGGCCGAAGAAACGTAGCGCCGTGGCTACATTGTAACACTAACAGCCAAAATAATTAATCTCAAAATGTTGACGGTTTGGAAACGCTCAATCACACCTGTTCACATTTGAAACCCGGCATGAGTAAGATTTGTCTTTGGTGGCCCAGGGGCACAGTCCGGCACCATGAAAAAAACAACAACAAAAACAGCTCACCCATTTCCGGGCAAAACCGAAGGGGTGCCATTATGCTCTTTCTGTGTGTCTGTTGTTATCTGTAGTGTCATTGATCTCAACTTCCAGAGAGCCTCAGATGCCAGTGTGAAGGTTGGCTAAATAGCCGCATGGCAGTTTTGTTGATTTAGAACCAGTACCTACAAATTAGGTGGGCTGTTTTTCTACTTTCAAAAAGGCGTAGACCTAGCTAAGTAAAACAGAAGTCAAACATGATGAATGCATTTTATTTTCAAGGGCTGAATGCCAGAGGAAGCCAGATTTTGTGATGGTAGGGCATTTGAATTTGATACTCATGTTTGTTTTTAGCTTGCTAATTGCAGTTGACGTCGCTACAAGGCTGTGGGGTTATCCTGCCACTCTTCTGTCATTACAGATTTTGACAAGCCGTGACATTTAGCTAAGCCCGTTTTTGTGCTAGAAACAAAGCATTAACAGGAAAGTGTTTTTTTTTTTTTTTTTTTTTATAAATCTGAACCAAGACAAAACACACATATGGGTAGCTAACTCAGAAAACTACCTAAATAAGTAGTAAGGTTAGATGGACAAGTAGCTGCGTGAAACCACAATTCTCAGAAATCATAATTGCATGTGCAATTTGCGGCTGTAACAATAATTAAAGCTGAGAAAGTGTAAAGAAATCGTTAGCTTACTGTGTTGTGAAGACCGAATCAGAGTGGGTCAAATTCCGTTTGCCGTGTTCGTTATAAAAATATTTTTAGCACGTACATGTAAGGATACTTTCCCCATTATTCTACACCAAAATTATGACACCGCAGTCCACTGTAATGCTGAAAATAAGATATTAATATGAAACGCAGAGAACGCGCATCTGACAGTACATAGCTGTTTATTGACATTATCAAAATTAATACAGGTGCTACGTAGTTATAAACCAATAACGTAGTCGCAATATGTGCAATTGCTTGATAGCTCAACAAAGAGCAAGATAAAAATCAAAATTAGAACGAAGTGATATTACATTTCCACCTCCACTGACACAGGATAAAAGCATGAAGTGGTTTAGAAGCAGCCCGGTACAGAACATCTGGTCAATAGCGCCTCCTCAAGTGCCCATTCAGTTAGATTTCAGACTGGCTGGTTTTGATGTGTCAGGGACAGTTCCTGTCATTTGATGCAGTGGTCCCATTCACATTTGTTCATTGGAAAAGTGGTCAATTGTTTCACCCTCAGTGCAATGACGTAAGCCTGGAAGCATGCCCTGGTGAAGTGCAGTAATTGAAAGGGTCGGCCCTTACATGGGCAAAGCATGTTGTGGAAGTTCAGATGTCAGGAAGTGTGTGGTGGGAGGTAAATGCAGCACTCCAGTGATTTTTCTAGAGTGTATGTGGTGGGAACAACAATTACAAAATGAAGAGAATTGAAACAGAACATTTTGTTTGGAACTGAAAATTAATGTAGTGTGCTGGTGGTGTACAGAAATGTGGATTGTCTCATCCAGGTTGAACAGCCACATACATGTGTGGGCATGTTGCCCTGATATTTTGGTGCTGCAGCGGAAACATGCTTTTTCCTTAATGTTGAGAACTGTGCCATTATGGTACTTGGATTTCTCTAGAATTGGAGGAAAGGTTAATGTATAAACAGAAATGTATCAACTGCTTAAAAATGTTACTCCGGGATAACTCTGAACTGTGGTTGGAGTGAATTTGAACCTTAGAGTATTTATAAAATTGCAGTATTTTATCATTACTGTTGTCTGTTCATTACATCAATAAATGAATACTTTGTTTTAAAGTCCAAGTTGTGAGATTTATGGCATTCATAATCAGTGCAAATATTAACCTTTTAAAAATATGCCTAAATTTATAATGCTGTATATAGTGGGGAACACTTTCTATAGAGTGTCTGTAAGTAATGACATAAAACCTTCACTTGCAGTACCCTTAATTTTCCTCCCACAGTTTACGTTATTATAAACAAACACCAGTCAACCATTTATAAAACACAGCTGCCAACAGACATACAGTGTAGACTGTCACAGGGTGCCCAGGTGTAATGTGACTTTACCATGACATACCAAATCAGAATGTTGTGGTTGCATCGCTTGTGGTATGGTTTGTGATTCAGTGCACTCTGTGAAATTCTGTGCTGTGTTAGTGTTTTACAAAAGCTTAGGCAGTGCTTGGAAGTGTTGTGTAGGTCTTATTCAGGAGCCTTCACAGAAAGTGTTACTAATGTAATGTGGTTTAGCAGTAAGTTGATCCCAAATGCAACCGAGCTCCCGTTGGAATGGGCAGAAGAGGATCGGATGAAAATGCACAGAGGTACAGGCTCCGCTCCGGGGCTCCAAGTAACACAGTAACACAGTAACTTTCTGTTATTCGACTTACCCGTTGCATTGAGTAACACTATAAATCCTGCTTCCTTCTCTGGCTGCTGCTGCTTCCCATTTTTCCCCCCATGCCAAACAAACAAACGAAAAAATCATACTGTAGACTGTGTCAATGACATCACGGCTTCGGCACAGCATCCCTGTGCCACACAATGCATTGCGCTGAGTTGCAGCGTGGTAAACACTTCTAAATGCCAGGCGGTAAATAATTACTGGACCTGTGATATTCAGTGAGAAGCCGTGTCTTGAGATCAAACAGAGTGGCACACAGATTTTCAGGCTCCTCTGAAAGGCCCTTTTTGCTTTTAACCGCCGAGCACTTAAGTGCCGGCCTGCTCGAGAGCACACCCATTGATATGCTCCTGTAGTCAGTGAGACGTCATCCAGTAGTTGTATTTTTTGGGAAAGAGTTTGGCTCACCAGCTAGTTATTTAAAATTACATTACATTACATTCATTTAGCAGACACTCTTATCCACAGTGACTTCCAGCACAAGAGAACAGAAGCGTATCCATTCAAGCTGAATGAGCAGCAGTGTCAGACCAGGCTAACAGCACTCCCAGACCAGTGAGTGTGAGCATAACACTGTTAAAGCCCTACTGCAAGTTAACTTGTGCTAACCTGACTAGACAGTCTAGAAACTAAGGGAAGCCAAGTACACACACTACCATACATTGCAGCTACTGGATTACAGAATCCAAAACACATTGCGATACTAAAATGTCTGTGGATGCACAACAACCGATAAAATGAGGTGTGCTAACAAAACCACACATTTGGAAGGGGCACAGAGACAGAGACATATAGACAGAGAGAGAGAGAGACAGAGAGAGAGAGGCCTACTTAAAAAAATAGCAGTAGGTCATACTATTTCTGCTGTATATATAGCCACTCAGTCAGAGCCTGATTTAACTACTAGTAACCATGACACTTTTTTGTGTAGTCCTGCAAATATTGAATTCAAACTTCAGGCAAAGCATATTGACGTTGTAAATCACAGGGCGGGGCAGTCCGTGGTGACCTCGGCTGCACACCTCATGCTAAATTTCCGTTCACTTACAATGAAAATGGCCGGGAGAGGCCTCTGCTTGAGAGATGCAAGGAGACACGGGGATGGAGTGTGTGCTGCGTTCATCGTGAATCACACGTACAGCACCGATACAAGGAAGTAATAGAAACACACTCTCCTGACGTCAGCGTGGAAAAGCAGAGCAAACCAACATGAAGGAGATGTACTGGCCACATAGACACAGCACATAGTGTTCAGGCTCCATTAGTGATACCTTGCTTACTTCAGTAACTTTTGAAAACAAGAAGCTCTGAGGGTGTTCTTGTTTTCCATCATCAGACTAAGAAAAAAACCAAAAAGAAAACTTTAATCAGCAAGCTCTTGCCGTAGCTTTCATTTTTCCCCTCTGCAGTTTACATTAAGCATCATAAACAAACACTCGAATGGGCTCACTTGTTTTTGCCTCACTCGTAATTAAGTGCTTTAAGTGAACAAGCCACTTAATGCTGTATCAATGGCAAATGCCTTTGTACATCAAACGAAATCCCGAAGACAAAAACTAATTCCGTTTATGTAGAGCCGCTGTAGTTGTTCCAGGCGACGAGCAGCAAAGATTTCATACATTTGGGAGGTCAACCATCAATTCATCTTTTTTCCCCCTCCTTGGTCTGGAGAACGAGTATCAGCCTTCTTCAGCTTCTTTCCTTTTGTGAGTTTCATTCAAGCTTGTTATGTTAAAAGAGAAGTCAAAGTGAATGATGAATGCCAAGCTGAGCTTGAGTGGGATGTTTTAGATGAGAGTGATACATGGATCAAGGCTTCGCTTGTTGAAGAGGCTCTTTGGGGGTTAGGTTTTCTGTAATATATATATATATATATATATATATATATATATATTTATATATATATATATATATTTTTTTTTTTCTCTTGTGATGTAAAGCGTTAGCCGAGGGCGCTAGGAAGAAAGCGGTCAAATGGTCACGACACGCGGTTGTCCATATCACTGATGTGAAGACTGGTCCTTTCAAAGGCGTCTAAACTTAATAAAATCGTGAGAGGATGCCAAGGATGAATGAGAATATAATATAATATTGATAACTGTGCTATGACTAAATGAAGAGGGAAAAAATGCATTTGATATCTTACCAGACTGCATATTTGGGTTTACTTTTTGAAATTCTCAAGGGATATATGTCATCTCGACGGACTCTTGAATGGCTGCGATTTCTTGTCGTGAATGCTGTGAAGAGTTGGCTAACAAACGGGGACAATGGTGGTGTACAGTGTGGGAATTGTAGCCTGTTCGCCGGTTTCTGTCCTTCAAAGAAATAAGCCTGTCAAGTTTGGTTTAATGCTCTACACTGTGGTCTCCTGTAATATTTTTGGCAAGGACCAACTAATTAGTGTGAACTTGGTGCAGTGTGTGTAACTAAGCACTGTCCCTGTGTTTAATCTGCACGTGCATCGCTCCGTGTAACTTGCAAATGAAACTGCAGATGCCAGCGTTAAACTC
Organism: Megalops cyprinoides; assembly: GCF_013368585.1. NCBI lineage: Eukaryota > Metazoa > Chordata > Actinopteri > Elopiformes > Megalopidae > Megalops > Megalops cyprinoides. Next base: position 7,050,849 of record NC_050586.1, read on the forward strand.
AAATTAAATGTTTGACCTCTTAAGTATATAAACTGACAAATATTTCTTTGTTTCCTGCGTTTGGCAGAGCGCTTCTTGAGAGTAACCTGGTGCTAATAGGTGCAAATCAGTGGATGCTAATGTGTCATGTATCTAAAAAGGAAGATAAAATATAATTACACATTGGATTTGTCTGTTTATGTGTGTATATGTATATGTGTGTGTATAATATAATATCAGATTATTAGTGTTGTTGTTAATATTAATTTGTTAGATTGCCTTTTTCCAGTGACTCTAACAGAGTGCTGCTGTGTAAATACACACCCACAAAGCACAACAGAACCCCGTGTGGCCTAGACAACAGCAGATTAGACCTAGGGGGAACATATCCCTCAGTGAACATATCCCTCAAAAAAAATGCCCACCCCTGAAATAGTTCTACAAGGATGGAAAGTGAGCTGTTACACTTACAGTTTGAGAGGTGCCTGGTGTGGAGCGCTCTCCAAAGTTCCCCCTGGTCCTCCTGCAGCCTTGAGCCTCCTGGCCATGGGGTCTCCCTCGACCTGCAGGGGTTACAGGAGCCATCCCGAGGGGGCCTGGGGGGTTCGGGCGGCCTCCCCACGTCGTCCCAGACGCGTCATCAGTGGGGGGAGGGGTCTGCACCCCCACTCCGGCTGATTTATTCGTCTTTTGTTTGTATCGGCTACAGGGAGGGAAAAAGAGGGCGACTGTGTTTGCACACTGTGTAATCAGGTTTCGTTTTCAACCTGTGCTTGTGTGTGAGTGCGTGTATGTGTGTGTGTGTGTGCGTGTGTGTGTGCATGTGCATGTGTGCGTGTTCACATGAGTGTGTGTGTGTGCGTGCGTGCACATGCGCGTGTGTGTATGTGTGTGTGCCTGTGTGTGTGTGTGTAGGTTTATGCTGTGTTCTCATTTAACACCCAGCCCTGGGCTCAGAGCTGGCGGGATCAGATTTTGTTTGTTCGTTTTGTTTTGTTTTTTCCTCCTAATTGTTCTTCATTGCTAGGTGTGCAGAATAGAAAAGTGATTGCTTTTCACCGGGGGGAAAGAGTAACACAGTTTTCGGCATGTTCCTGTGTCCACCAAACTCACAGAGCACATTGAACAACAGAATTTCAATGGCCAAAGTGACGGCCAAAGAAGGCTTAAAAAAATTATTAACCGACAGTCAATTTTAGGGAGCACAGCAGTGCTTGTGTCAGATCAGGAGTGTGTTGTAATCTTGAAATTCCCGTTAAGTCAGTCATTAGACAGCACTGATGCACTAGTACCAGTGCTCACCTTGGAAGACTTACACGTTCAGTTCCTGTGACATTCCTCTCCACCCCAGTCTCCCGTGAAATGGTAACACACATGTAAGTGTTTCAAATCCCGCTAGGTGTTTTTTCTTTTTTTTTTGAGAAAGGAATTATTTCTGGTTTGGAAATTTCCACCAGCCAGATTAAAAAAAAAAAAAAAAAAGTATAAGATGTAGAACAAAGTGAAGGAGTTGAGGTCGTGTGACCTTGGTTCCTGCTGGCCGTTGGTCACATGGCTGTTGCCGTGGTAATCATTCACACCAGCCAGATGGTGTTTCTGTTGGCGCCTGTGGAAAGGACAGGTCAGGAGTATCCAGCCAGGCGATGCTAGCCCCGCACAGATAACTCAGCCAACGGGGAGTTTGCCCACGAGATCGTTTGGCCAGCAGGGGGGGGGGGCAGGACGGTGAGGGGGGGCGGGGGCGCTGCTCTGTGCTGGCTGACCGACAGGTGAGGACAAGCCAGTGGGGGACACCCGCTGCCCAGAAACTCACGCCTGTAAATTCCACAACAGTCCACCCAGACTACTGAAGATGCGTTTCCCGGTGACAGCGATCTCTGTGTGCATGTATGACACACACACACGCTTATCAGCCTCAAAATGAACCTCCCAAAGCTAGGCATGGTAGAAATATTCAGCCCCTGCAGATCAGAGCTAGGCTGGAGATCGGGCCCTGGAAACCCCTTTGCGTTTTCGTTGGGCCGTTGTGTCTCACCGTGGCGGCGGTGCCACAGACCTGGTGAGATGGACCTAACGTCGTGTGCCCGGTGGCAGAGTGCAGGAATAAAAGGGTAAACGGGCGAAAACTGGGGGGGGGGGTCCTGTGTGCACCATTAAACGCATGACACGAGGAAGAGAGAAGGTGATGGAAAGAGAGAGAGATGGGGAGAGGGAGCGATGGAGGCAGGGAGAGACAGAGAGACAGGGGGTAGATGTGTGTTTAATGGAGGTGGAAGGTTGGGGGGGGGGGGGGGTTGGGGGGTTGGGAGGGGGGGCTGCAGGGAGATTTGAAGCCTGCAGTGGTAAGCTCTCCCCGGCCGCCTTGTGCTTCCTTGATTCGCCATTCCCTTTGTCACGCGTCTGCAGGCAGAGCGGGGCCATTACCCTGCGAGACTGGCCGTCGTTCTCTCTCCCTCTTCCTCCCTCTCTCCGTCTCTCTTCCTCCCTCTCTCTTGCACTGTCCGTCTCTCTCTCCCTCTCTCTCTCTCTGTCTCCCTCTCTCTTGCACTGTCCGTCTCTCTCTCCCTCTCTGTCTCTTTCTCTCTCTCTCTCCCTCTCTCTCTCTTTCTCTCTCTCTCTCTCTGTCTCTCTGTCTCCCTCTCTCTTGCACTGTCCGTCTCTCTCTCCCTCTCTCTCTCTTTCTCCCTCTCTCTTGCACTGTCCGTCTCTCTCTCCCTCTCTCTCTCTCTCTCTCTCTCCCTCCCTCTCTCTCTCTTTCGCTCTCTCTCTCCCAGGCAGTGTGGTTTAGATCAGGAGCATGTGCCCCCCGGCTCGTCGTGCCGCGGTTCGCATGGTTTCCGGCCCTCGCATGCCAGCTCTAACTCCATGCGAAGCGACGGTGGTGTTGCCAAAAATCGCGACACGGCTCAGCGGGGCCGCGAGCGCGGCCGCCATCGCCGGCCCTGCTGCGTGTGCTGCTTACCAGCCCCGGCACCACAAAAAAAGCAGGGGGATGAGGCCCCGAGATCTGGCCCCGCGATGGCAAATTGGCTGTGAAAACATGTCCCTATGCTGCTCTCATCCTCTCTGTTACCCAGGGCAGAGTGGACATGAAGGCTCTTTCTGGTATCGTGAGATGCTACAAGCTCCAGGCTCTAATGATTTCTGTCGTCTGTTGGGAGGGGGGACCAAGCCCAGGATGCCCTGTGGAGTGGATTGCGGGGTGGTGGGGGCTGGGGGCTTGGGGGGGGGTTACCCTTTTATTGCCTGGAAAAGCAGCTTTCAATAAGAATTACACCCAGAATGAGGAGAAGTTGAGACTAGTCCGGAAGCAGCCATGGATACCATCAACAACAAACAGCAGGGGCATCCCTGGGAGACCACACAAACAGATGCGACAGAGCCACAGGGCGTGCACAGGGGACTCTGTCTCTCTCTCACACACATACACACACACATCTCCAATGCGATGCGGGGTGGTCGCTGAACTCCACCAGCCTCGCATCAGAGGAGGAGCGTCTCCCTGGGGTCTCCGCTGGCGCCGTGCTTGCTACCGTGGGGACGATGATGAGGGTGGTGGTTCCCTGATGTGTTGTTCCACTCTCGTGGTGACAGACGGCTCCTGACAAGCGCAGGGTCCTCGCTGCCAGACGCCGGAGCCAGGCCCCAGTTGTAGAGGCGGGTTTCCTCTGAACTCGGAAATGTCTGCGTCCCTTCCCAGCTTCACCCTGGCTCTCCTCCCAACTCTCCTGCTCCTGGGAGCCCAGAAAGAAGTCCCACACACGTGCTGCTTCTCCTCTCTAAGGAGGAAACACAGGAGACGGTAGCAAAGATGCACATTGGTGCTAATGCCCAAACGGCGTGTGGTCATATTGACCGCACGGTCGCTTTTTACACACTGTGCACTTCCATCATTCTCTGTGGGCTGTTTGTTTTTTTAGGGGTTGCTGGTGGATGTCTCTGGTTTGCTGCCCTGGATCTCTCTCTCTCTCTTACTCTGTCTCTCTCTCTCTCTCTCTCTCTCTCACGCGCTCAGAGCATTTGAAAACAGCTGTTTGTAGGCCTCTGTGCAGTGGGCCATTTCTGGCTGGCAGAGGAAGCCTTTGACCGGGATGTTTCATTTATGTGAGATGGCATTTGAAATGCCGACAAGCAGCAGCTACTGAGCGCGGCATTACTGAGCATGGTGTGGGC